>NC_056734.1:944366223-944381223 GCF_019279795.1 Protopterus annectens | reverse complement strand
CAGCTTTCTGTCTTTCAGGCAAGATGTCCCATGAGAGACTTCCTGTTTATACAGCAGATGAGAATTAGGTCATCATCACACACCTGGTGCAGCACTACCAGATGTTGTTTGGCAGAACAGCACCTGAGCAGCAAGAGAGGACCGGACCCCCCCCCCCCCTGTGGAACGATCATATCCACAGAGTAAATGATGTCGGCCTTCATAACCGCAGTTATGAGCAGGTCTGGCACCCTTGCACTGACCTACTTCGCAATGCCCATCGGCTTGCTGCTGCAGTCAGGGGGGATCAGCTCACAATGGGGGGAAGGGTCATGCCATCCTCCCCTGACACATGTTGAGGAGCTCTTTGCCAGCCTCGGGGCACCTGCTCGCCTGCACACACAACACCTGGTGGTGAGCATAGTGGAGGTGGCTACTACCCACACAATGGCAGAGGAGCATGCAGGTAAGGCCACAGGGCACATTAGTAAACCACTGTTGCATATCCATCTGCATCTGACAGTCAGATCATGCATATGTGTGATGACATATATATAGTCTGCTGCTGGGTAGCAATAATAAACAGTGTGCATAGGCTGTAGTATAGTGGGCTTGTACTGTTGATGTAATGTAATGCTGCACCCACCCTCTACCAATGCCACATCTGTGGCTACTGACATCACATCTCTCACACACTTATGTAGGTCCATCTGGTATACCTCCAAGGCAGCAGCCTGTAGCTGGTGAGTATGGTTTTTGTTCAGGTTTGCCAATACACCAGTCATGTTATGCCTATGATTCATAGGTTCATAGGTTCATAGGTTCATACTAGGCTATCTGCCCTGGGGCATTTATAAGCTTAGCCCGATTGTGTTTGGCTTGCACCACCCCTTGATTTGAGTATACTGTGCCCTTTTTAAAGTTTAGTTTACTGTGCCTCTGTCTAATAGTGACACAGAAGTAATCCCCGGGACAAACCAACGATCCCCCATCCACTCATCAAGATTCTTCTTAAAGAGAGTCAGTGAGGTGCTCTGCCTAACATGAATTGGAATTCTATTCTATTCCATGCACACATTTAACACACCTACCCATAATGCATGCCGTACCTATTCACGTATTGTTGCTTATAACTGCACTGCACTGCACTACATCATAGTGGCCACCATGATGGTGTATCTGAAGGGTATGTCAGACTCCTGCAATATAACTAACATCCTGTCCTTGCAAAATGTGTGCACAGAGATGAACATAATGGTGGTACAAATGGCCTACAGTAGGGACATGTGTGAAACATCACCCTTATACAGTGCTATAGCAGTGTATATACCAGTATTACAATGGCAACTGTTATAGATCTACACTACAGCATATCAAATACTGCAATCCACAACCTTTACAACCTTCAATGTGATCCTAACACGAGCAATGAGTGTGTAATATGGAATCGTATGTTAGGGCAGCAAATATGGGGAATACATATCTTCACAAACACTGGAAGCATATGTGTGCACACACTCCAGACAAAATATAGTGGAAGCAGCTGTTGAGGTACTGACTGCATGCATTTGTCATGGAAATGCACCTTCCAGCAAGTACACATCCCTAATGTCACACAAAGAATTGGTCTGCTGTCCAAGACGTTTGGCCATCAAATGTGCACACTTACCTGCAACAGAGGCAGCCATGGCTTGAACACATCATACATGCCATGGCATGGGCCCCATGCATATACCATGGCAAACAGTGCAGACAGTCATGTATGTGGTGAGGATATATGAGATTGGAATAATGTAGGAAATAAACAGACGGCCATCCAATACAGATGATGTCACATGTAGCAAACCAGTCATGCAGGCTGCCTAGTAACATACCACAGCACTGAGGGGGTTGCAGGAATATCTAGCAAGTACTGGCTGTGCAGTACCCATGATAGCAATTGCCTGGACTCTGAAAACATGTGGCGCATGGGTTAGGGTAATCAGATGTGACAGTTGTACCACAGGAAACATCAGCTAGGCCTCTCTGCAGGTAGCGTATGCATAACAGAAGAGGTCCACAAAAGGCATGCATTGCAATGTGTACTGGTGTACCAAGACCACATTGGAAACCTATAGACAGTATCATGTATGATACATATGCGTCACAACCAACACCTCACCCCACCTCAGGCACACCATCCCCATCTGTACTGTGCCAGTGCCAGTGTACACCTGTATGTTTGCCATTCATTAGCTGGGACTAGGCTGTTACATGTGGTGTTCAGTGTTTGGGAGACTTCAAACTGACTTATTGTCTGTAAGTGCAATCTGGTGAAGTGGAGGGAGGGTGATGCATGGAGGATGTGTGTGTGTGTGTGTGTGTGTGTGTGTGTGTGTGTGTGTGTGTGTGTGTGTGTGTGTGTGTGTGTGTGTGTGTGTGTGTGTGTGTGTGTGTGTGTGCGTATGCATGTGTGCATTTGTGTGTGTGTCCATGTATGCACATGTGTGAATGTGGGGTTGTTCATACGTCTCAAATTCCCTTTGGAATTGTGCAGTACATGGACATGGACTGACACATAAGAAACCAGGAATACTTGTCTGATATGTATTCTCAGGACAGCTGATAGTATAATAAGGTCTGTAGCATTGAACATGCTTTGGGAGGGAAACTAGACACCAGGTATACTGTTAAAACTGCAATCAGCAGACAGGTGAAAGAATACCCATGTATGCAGCACTACAGATGCATTGGGGAATTATTAGACAACACCAGTGAGCGTAACCAAATATTACTGTTGTCCACATAATAATAGAGCAACAGCTCTTGCATCTACTGAGCAATAGTTACATATGACACTACAGTGTGTATAGAGTGACTGTAGTAGCCCCTAACATATGGGAGCCATGCTCACGATGTCTGGACAAACCCAGGGTGAACACTGGATGACAGCAGTGAGTCATTGTAAAACCGACTTCAATCAAGTCAAAGAGGTAATAGAGTAACAGGTCATGTTTTGTGGTCACTTGTCTAGACAATTAGAAGAATGATATGTTAATGATTGGTATTAATGAGTGTAGGTTTCCAAGTATGATGCAGGATGGAGAACTTAAGAAAATAAACCTGGGACAGTCTGTAAACTCTGGGACAGGTAGGTATTATAGTGGAATGTCAGTGTGTGTGTGTGTGTGTGTGTGTGTGTGTGTGTGTGTGTGTGTGTGTGTGTGTGTGTGTGTGTGTGTATGTATGTACTGTTAAGCAATGACGTACAGGTCTTAAAATGTATTTCTTGTTTTCCCCTCACAGGTGGCGAGGTGGGTCAGGGTCCCATCTGCATGCACACAGCAAACAGTTCAAAAAAGATAAAGCACAAACGTAGTCCAAAATCCAAAAACCAGCTCTTTATTTCGGATCTGGTACCTCGGCCTTTCGCCTTCAAAGGATCACAGAAACTCTACATATTACCACAGTATAAATATACATTTTCTTAATAATATAATTAATTAATTAATTAACACAGCTTTCTGAGATGAATCAATTAGAATGAATTCATGCATTTAAAGGAACATTCACAGTTACATAAAAAGTAACAATTTCAAGGATTTCCAAGTGAAAATAACATTTCATTCCACTTAAGGATGTCCCTTTTAAAATATATAAGAATGTTTAAATATATTTAAAGATAGAAATAGTCAGTGCCAGCAATAAATCCTGCTTCCATCATATTAAATTAATAATAAATACATTACTAAAGAAAATTCTACAAGTAATTATATAAATAATTCTATATCAAGGACACTACACTGTATGAATATTAATCCATTACAGCATTTAAATACTTAATTCCAAATTTAATCCACCAGGTTTCAAGGTGTTATATTTGAGAATCATTTTTGTTTCCAATTCCAATAATTTTTGAATGAACATTTCTCCACCTTCAGAGTAAAATGGCTTACCTAAGATACAAAATCTTAAACTATTAGAGCAACCACCATGATGTTCCAAAAAATGTTTAGCCACAGGGCTAAATTCACTTTTATTTTTTATATCCCTTAAATGTTCAAGTATACGAACTCGAACCATTCTTTTAGTCTGCCCTATGTACCATATATTATTACATGAACATCCCAATATGTATACTACTCCCACTGACCTACAATTAAAGTAAAATCTAGGTGAAAATGATATTCCATTAATTTTACTCGGGTTTATAACCTTTACACAAATGCTACAGTGACCACAGGGATGTGTACCTACGGGAAGATCTAGATTCTCATATTCTTTCACAAAATTAAAATTCAATAATTCTTTTAAATTTTTCCCCCTCTTATAAGAGAATGTTATATGTTTTGGAAAAAGATGACCTATATTCTCATCATCAATAATGAAATACCAATATTTTCTTATCAATTTTTCAACCTCACCCGATAGAGGAGAGAACTTAGTCACATAAAATAATTTTTCTTCTTCTTCCCCCATCCCATTAGTGTTTTTCCTATAGCTATCATGATCAAAATCAATATTAGCTGAGCTTTTATTAATTACCCGATGTTCAATATCAATGACCCCCAGGAATTTATTTTTAATCATCCTCAAATTATCCTTATTATAGCCTCTCTCGATTAATCTTAATTCAACCTTATTTAACTCTTTATTTCTTTCACTTAGATTACTCATATGGTCAAAGATCCTTTTAAACTCTCCTACGGGTAATGAGCGTATAAGATGTCCAGGGTGCATGCTATCAGCATGGAGGAACATATTAACAGAAGTATTTTTCCTAAATGGCCTGTAACCAATATTTCCTTCATTCTGATATAACGTTATATCCAGAAAGTTTATCTCTTCCCTACTAAATTCAAAGGAAAATGTCAGCCCATGGTTATTCCCATTTAGTATATCAAAGAATTCAAAAAATTCCACAATATCACCCCTACAAATTAAAAAGAGATCATCAATATAACGCTTATAAATAACAACATTCTTTTTATAAAAGGAACTAGGGTAGATAAATAATTTCTCAAAATAACCCATATAAATAATGGCATATGAGGGTGCAAAAGCAGCCCCCATAGCTGTTCCCTTTAATTGCAAAAAGAAATCATTGTTAAAACAAAACAAAAATAATTGTGAGTAAGACTAAATTCCAATAGCTGAATCAAAAACATTGTTCTGGGTCCATCACCTAACATCTCAAAAACTGCATCCAGTCCCCACTTTCTATTGATGTTGGTATATAGGGATTTCACATCAACTGTCACCCAATAGTAATCACTACACCATTTAATATGAGAAAGTTCATTCAATAAATCTTGGGTATTAGAAATATGTGCCATCACTTTACCTAGATGTTTTTTAAGATGAAAATCAAGAAACAAGTTGACATTATTTAAAAATGCACCAATACCAGACACTATTGGCCTGCCAGGGGGTTTAGTTAAATTTTTATGTACCTTAGGTAGAACATAAAACACAGGTGTTAAAGGGTTTTTAATATATAGTTTACAAACATCATTATTACTAAAAAAACCCAAATGTTCCCCTCTTTCCAGCAGGTTCAATAGATCAGCATTAAATTCAATTATAGGATTTTTAACTAACTTTTTGTATTCGTCTTCATTATGCAGTAAATCATATACCATTTCACAGTAAAAAGTTCTATTTGTGATAACCCAGTTGCCCCCTTTATCTGCACTTTTAAAAATAAATTCCTTTTTTACATTTATTAAACTTTTTAAGGCATTCCATTCATTTTTCACTAGATTGTATTGTTTTTCACCATCATTAAACTTTTTCATTAATAACGTCAATTCCCTAAATACAATCTTAAAGAACATGGCGATCACTGGAACTTTTATATTAGGCATAAATCTGTTACTAGAGGCTAACTTCGGTAACATTAGTTTTCCATAGCCTGTGAAGAAATTTTCCATACAGTCATCATTGTTATTTAAACCTGATACATCTTCATCTAAAGGACAACAATCCATATTTTCATAATCATATATAGACAGATTCAACAGATCAATGTCAGCATCAGCTCCATCATTTTCATCAATACTACAGCTTCCCATATAACTAGTGTCATTAATATTATTTATACTGTGGTAATATGTAGAGTTTCTGTGATCCTTTGAAGGCGAAAGGCCGAGGTACCAGATCCGAAATAAAGAGCTGGTTTTTGGATTTTGGACTACGTTTGTGCTCCCATCTGCATGCAATCTGATGTTGGTGTCCATACAGATACTGAAAATGATGATAGGTGTGTTGAGGCACAGGCAGGGTTTTCAGAGGCCGAAACTGTGCCATTGTTTGACATCTCCCTGTTAACCACCCCATCCCCCCACACAATCACAGTGCCTATAGATAACCCATCACCAGTGGCAATAGCAGAGGGAGAGTTGGCGGTTGGTGGCAGTGCATAGGACAGTGTGGCATCTATGGCTGCTGTGTCTGGACACAGCAGCCATAGCCAGATGTCCGGCAGGGTACCACATAGGCAGATGTACAGGGGTGCTCATCGGAGGGCCGCTGGTCATCATGACCCTGGCAGAAGTGTCACATCTGGTACCACCAGATGCATGTTTCAGGCTGTCATGGAGGTGCAGGCACGTATGGAGTGGTACACCAGACAGGATCTGAGTGTGCAGATGCCTATTTTTTTCAGCTGTGACAAAATCTGTGATCTTGCAGTTGCCCTCCATTATTATACAGAGGTAATGGATAGATGGTGATGTGAGATGGTGAGCCTCTTCGAACGTGGAGTGTCCGTGCTAGAGCATGTAGTGGGACTGGTGTGATGGCCACGTGGATGTAGGCCACCAACATCTGGGGGTCAACATGGACATGCAAGGGCACCAAGCCACTCCTGTAGTGGCAGTACCAGCCCTAGCACTGCAGGGGGAGCACTGTCCACACCACACCACAGCAGGCTATATGCATGTGGCCCTGGCCAGTCCCAGGAGGGACCTGGTTCCAGTGGACATATGTCATCATCAAGGGAGAGTAGCATATTGAGGCTTGTACCTGGATGTGCCCGTGGAACCCCTAGCAGGCACAGTTCTCATGTCCATGGCCAGAGGCGGTAAATTGCACACCCTGTCAAGTATGGTCTGCAGCTGTCCAACAAACACCTGTATAGGGCAGCCACATGGCAGAACTGTGGGCATGCATACCCACACACAATACAAACACACCTAGGGCAAACAGATACCTACACACACCACATCACCATGGCCATATTAGTAACTTAAACCCCTCACTCACACACATGGTGTCAAATGTATGGCACACCCTAGGTCTCTGAAAAACCAACAACACACCCTGTGCATATGATGATACTTGTGCCACATCCCTGTCATTCATAACATTGATACAGGGACAGGCTGATATAGTTCTGATGCATATGGTGACTGTACTACAGTGTACCAAATGTACTGCTGTGTAACATGTTGTCAGCAGTAATGTTTAATGCTTACATGTCGGGTAGTATAGCAGGTCAGCCATGATGCATTATAGCTGTTAGTAACACTGAGTGATTGTGATCTCCATAATGTTATCCATTTGTGTTGTAGGTGTCCATTTGTCAGCAGGAGGATGGTCTGCTGTCATATCTCACAAGGGGTATGGCACTGTGGTGACACCATGGCTGTGCCATATCCTGGGTGCAGTTGAACATGTCACAGGTCTGTATAATAGTTACTGCCTGTGCCACATGGACAGATGACCCCCTGGGACATGTATATTCAGCAACCTGAAGTAGATCCCTCCACATAAAGGCACACTCTTACTTGGCAACACTGGGAGTAGACCCCTACTTATGTATGTAGTGCTACTGATGTGTGTGGCTTTAATGGCACACACCACACAGTGTTTAGGATGAGGTGTGTTTCAGGTTACATGTTACATGTATAACATCCCCAGGCATGTACAGTATGGTAATGGGGGATGTAATGGTTGTATATGTACAATGCATTGTGTGACATACCATCATATATACATTAAAAAGCACATAACAGTCAGACACACATCCGAGGAACCTGGGCCTATCAGTACTACCTTGTCAGTGGGTCCAATGTGTTACAGGTAGGCTGCACACAGCACATGCATAACTGAGCTGGATAGTGTTATCAGTTACCTGTATGATTGATGCTGACAGTGGTCACCATACAGTGGTACATGGGACATGTACCAGGGATACCATGGTGTAATGACAGTATACCCAGTACCCACACCCCACTGTGGATATTGTATGCACTGAAACCCATGATGACACTCTGACATACCCACCATCATACATTGACCAGGACTGCAATACAACCCCTTGTCCATCCCAACAGTGCTACTACAGGGATTTGCATATAATGCACATGCCACAGGCATAGTAGGGTGATGCATTGTCTTCCCTTTCCTATGGGCAGCAACATTACCATCCCTAATACTGTGTGCCAATGCATATTGTAATAGGAGTATGTGGCCTCAGAATGCTGTACCCTACATATATACACACATGCACACATACACACACTTGCCAGAACTCAGTGGGTATTCCATGCCTATCAACCCATTTGTACAACAGTGTTGTGCTGGTACAGCAAGGCCTAGGTAGCCCTTAGGGAGAGGAGCATAACAAGGTACATGTAATGTCTGGTACAGCAGCAGTCACATCTAACTATGGCAATGGGTAGTGCTGTGGTTGTGAATGGCCTCAGGGTTTTCCCAGCTACAGGTGTACTAACACACAGACACTGATATCCTCAGTAATGCACACATACACATTTGTCAGTACTGGGGTGCATTGGTGCAGGTGTTCATATGTGTGTACCTGGCTATTGTCCATGGAGAGATGGGAAGTGTAGGGGATGTGTGTACAGTGGTATCATGCCACCTGCCATGTGCCAGCAGGCCATCTATCTACAGACACCACTGTGGTGACCCTCAGGGTGAGTGTGACGTGCATCAGCCAATCCTCTGTGTGCCTCCTGCAAATGGCCGGTGAGGTGCTCTAGTTGACATGTATGCAACATGCATTACATAACATGGTTAGTGTCTGTCTTGGAGACCTGTACCCAAGCATGTTCTGTTGACTGTGGTAGTGTAGTGGAGGTATCCATGGCATGTGGTGCATACAGGGTGTTGTGTCCTATCCATGCCAGTTATAAAATAGTTGGGCAGACATGTCAGTGTCAGTCAAGCATAGATTGCCTGAACGTATCCAAGATGGATACCTGACATCTGCACTTTTGTACAGGGACTGACAGACATCAGCTCGTCAACTAGCTATGCAGTAGGATGAATGAGTTGACAGACAGACATCTGACACCGATAGGTATGCCATTACTACATGATGGCAGCCCTCACTGACATGTGCTATACAGACAGTAGTCTACAGTTATTTCCCACATGTCAGATCCTTATCCAGTAGGAAATATATAATGTGACATAGCTCACACACCAGGAACATGACAGTAAGGACTCATCTATGCATGCAGGGCTGTTTGATGCCAGTACTACAATTAACAATCTACTCTTGCTTGTGAAAGCACTGCCAACAGTAGTAACATCATTACAGACTACATGCCAGTGTGACTGCACATAACCTGAGATACTACCCTTGTATGTAACACATTCACATGGATAAGAGTGCTGTACATGTCATATATACTCAAGTGTCCCAGACAGGAGACTCACACCTGTTGCTACTGTAATGACAGCACATAGATGCATGTTATGTACATGGCATTACACACACTTATTACAGATATCATTACCCTGCTATGTTATCAGACTTGGATGTGAGCCATGGTTAGCAGGGTTGAGCCATGCTTAGCAGACGTCAGCATTGCTGCAATATAACAGCTAAGCACATTTGTGCACTGGTAAGCGAAGCCTACACTGTGTAAGTGCCTGTACGTTTAACCGTACCTTAGCACTGCTTAGTTTAATGCAAACCCACACAAAAGTGCTTAAAGCTGCTCAATACTGCCTTAACCACTCTATATCCAACAGCCCTTGTTCTGCCCAGCAATAAAATAAACAGCCCTTGCAGGTCTTGAACCCAGGACACTATACACTATTTTCACAACAGTTAACCACTACACCATGACAGCTGTGAAGACAGTCGTTGTTTTTCCAATATATCTGTCAGTAGACATATTGAATAGTTTTAAACAATTGCTGTGAATTCTACGATTGTATAGTACTTTTACCTGAGCCTTTTACCAGAAAGGCTCATCCAGACTCTGCTACACTTTGCTGTGAAGGAAAGGTTAGTTTGCTGTTATTTTTTGTATTACTGTATTGCCTTTCTATATTTTGAATACTGTAGTTTGTTTTCTTTACTTTGTGTTTTGCTTGCATTCTGTTTTAACAGCATATTAAAACTTCAAAAGAGACCACAGCTCTCTGTTCTGAGTCAGGCAGAATTTTCCCCGCCCTCCCACCCATTTAAGTTGTCTTGTTAAATACCACTGTCTTTCTAGTTGCCCGCCTCTTATGTTAATCTGACCATATATCTCATTTCTCTCTACTTTCACTGGCTTATGTGAGTAATCACAAAATCATCATTTTGAAATCCCACCCTTCAATTATTTAAATTTATTGGCCATCCTACAGTATTTCATAGTACCAAAATACAAAAGTGACCACCCCTTTCAATCTATCTTGCTGTTTTAAAAATAGTAACTCTCCACTAAACCTTAACTTTTTAAACAGGTAAAACTCAAGTTACCTACTTTCACATCTAACTTCTCTAGTGCACACTGCAGAGTGCATTCTTTTCAATCTTACCTTTAAGCATCCCTGTGACTAGCACTTTCTCTAATACCTGCTGGAAAGCACTAGGAAGCCTTAAACTCATACAAACACTGAACTCTCCTTGTTAACAAGGAGAAATTAATAGTAGGCACTAAGCCTATAATTGCAAAGTACCTTGCTAAGGAAACAGCTCCTATACTTTACAAAGAAAAAAAAAAAAGCCCCAAACCAAGCATGTCCAAGAGCTTCCGGTGATTTCTCCTGTCCACCTGGTGAATCTGGGCATACTGGGGCAATGCAGCAATTGCCTCATGTACACAGACAACCCTCTCCTCCTACCACCCAACACTACAACCTGTGAGAGATGCACTTACATAGCCAAAATGGAAGCAAAGCTCTCTCCACCCAAGATTGTGCTAAACAGTCAAGAGGAGAAGGTTAACACCCTCACTACATCTCAAGCAACACATAGCCCTTCTAAACCCACACCAACAACACCCACATATAGCAACACTAAATCCACATATGCAGAGGCCCTTAACTGTAACCTGCCCAAGCAACAAAGACCTCTGAAGCTGAAACGCAAACAAACACCAATCACAACCAATGTGTCACATAGTTCACAACACCAGTGTGCCACCCAGCAACAGCCACTAAGGCAAGACAATGTACCTAACACTTTAGTCATAGGTGACTCTATAGTCCGGCACACTGATGTCCCTCTCACTAGGTTGAATAAGGAAAAAATTACAGTCAGCTGCCTGTCGGGTGTCAGGATCCGCCACATAATGCATGCACTCAAGTCACTCCACAACAAGTACAAATATGACTCTGTCATTGTCCATGTTGGAGTGAATGACTTGAGACAGACCTCCCTGGACTACATGAAAAGAGACATGGAAGAGCTCTCGGATCATGTGGCCCAGGCAGGTATGACCCTAGCCCTGAGTAGCATCCTGCCTTCGCCCAGAATGATACCACAATATAAGGATAAAATGATTGACTTCAACAATTGGCTAAGCTTATGGTGTCATTCAAAGGGGATCCAGTATCTGTCTGCCTGGGATGACATGATTGACAGACCACGATGCTTTGCCAGAGATGGTCTGCACCTGTCGCCCCTGGGATTCAGGTTACTGGCTAAGGCTCTTGCCACCCCTATAGTGCCTTTTTTAGGCAAACTTCAAAGGACAAAACAACCACCGTAACAGGTGCAAGCATGCAAAATCTGAAGGTAATGCTACTCAATGCTAGAAGTCTAAACCTCAAAATGCACTCTCTCGAGGCACTCCTAAAAATGGAGAACATTGATATCTGTGCAATAACTGAGACCTGGTTCAAGGCTCCAGAGAGCACCCCTGCAATACCAGGCTACAACTCTTACCACACTTTTCGGCCACCAAACCAGGACCGAAACACTATAGGTGGAGGAGTGTCAATATTCACCAAGGATATTCACACCACCAGGCTAGTTGGCCAACACAATGTGTCTGAAATTCTCCAAGTGCAACTAACACTAGGTAAGACAGCAATCCAAATTGTAGCTTGCTACAGATACCCCACCATACCCCAAGATTCTCACTACACCTTTCTAAACATACTGGAAAATATTAAGATAGAACCAAACACCCTAATACTGGGTGATTTTAACTACCCTGCCATTAACTGGGAAAACTACTCATGTCCCAACACCTTTGCTCAACGGTTCTTGGAATTCATAAATTCCAATGCCCTGGATCAACTAATCCATAGTCCCACCAGGGGCTCCAATATCCTAGACCTGGTCATTACCAACATGGGAAATCAATGCTCCATACCTATGGTCACCCCTCGTTAGTCAGGTCTGACCATAAGCTAATCACCCTTAACATCCACATCCCACCACCACCCCCTGTAAAGAAACCACCATAAAAAAACTTCTCCAAAGCCAACTTCATGCTACTCAAGTCAGAATTGACAAACTTCATAACACCCATGCAGACGGAACTGAAAGTTCAACTGCTGAATCCTACACTAAGGCACTGTATGAGCACATCCACTCATGCATGAATCGTGCCATCCCAAATAGAACCAAAATGCTCTCATCCAAAAAGGAAGCCAATCTGGTGGTCCCCTGCCATAAACAAACTTTACAACAAAAGAAGAAACTTTTGCAGAAAAGAGGAAAATCCCAGGATGCAAAAACTCCTTACTAGCCTCAGTAAGAAACTGAGATGCCTCATAAAATCCTCCAAAGCTAGTTACAAAAATAAAATTGCCAAAGATTCCAAAGACAACCACAAAGCATTCTATAACTATGTCAAGAATCTAAATGGCAATGCTCAGATCTGCTCTGACCTAAAACAGAATGGCATTAAATATACTGATCAAAAGGATATTGCCAATATCCTGGCAGATCAATTCAGTGCCAACTTCACCCCCTCTCACCCCCTAAATGGCCCATCTCAATACTGGAAGATTGCCAAATTCCAGTAATAACGGCCACACAGGTACAAAACGCACTCTCTAAAGCCAAGAATACAGCATCCATGGGACCAGATGACATCCGGCTGTGTACTACATGAACTACAATATGAACTGGCACCTCACCTAAGTGTCATGTTTAATCATAGCCTCACCTCAGGTTTCATGCCCACTGAGTGGCAGAGCTACAGTTATCCCAATCCACAAGGGGATCCACCTTGGATCCCCGAAACTACCGTCCCATCAGTCTGACAAGCCTTATCTGCAAGGCCATGGAGCGTATTATCATGGAACTTATAAACAAAGACATTGGCAACCTTCAAACACTGGACCCCACCCAGTTTGGTTTGTGAAGGGCATCTTGTCTCCTGAACCTGATTGACTTCTTTGAATCAGTCTCCAGAGCCATGGACAAGGGTAAGGTGGTCCACACAGCCTATCTAGACCTTGCCAAGGCCTTTGACACCATCCCCCACTTTGGAATCATAGATAAACTTACTAAGTTGGGCATTAATCCCTATGTCACCCAATGGGTTGCTAAATGGCTTACTGATAGAACCCACACTGTAAAAGTAGTCGACTCCAAATCCAGCTCCAGACAAGTGACAAGTGGAGTACCTCAGGGTTTAGTCCTGGGGCTCTTGTTGGGCATCTACTTCTCTGAAGTACAGGTCAACACTAAGGGACTCTGGCTAACAAAGTTTGCAGATGACTGCAAACTGGGAGCCATTACTGAATCCCCAAATGATGTGGATACTCTACAAAAGGGCCTTACAGAAACAGATGCTTGGTGCCTGAGCCATGGGCTCAAGCTCAATGCCAAGAAATGTATTGTTATCCCCTTTGGGAAAAACATGTATCCATGAATTACCATATAGGTGGCAGTACACTAAACACAGAAAGTGTGATAAGAGACTTAGGGACACAGGTGGACAGTGGTCTCACCTTCGATAACCACATTGCCACAACAGTCAGGAAATCCTTCTATGTGGCACACCTCATCACAAAGGGCTTTTCATCCAGAAAGAAGGAGGTCATTGTCCCACTGTACTCATCCCTCATTAGACCCATTATAGAATACAACGCCCCATTTGATATGTACCTCTCAAGACATCTGCAACAACTGGAAAGGCATCAGAAATACCTCACTAAAAGAATCACAGGCCTAAAGCAGATGCCCTACACTGACCGCCTTAAAAAACTCCAGCTATACTCTGTCGCATATCGTCTACTCAGAGGCGATCTCTGCTTAACATACAAGGCCATGTCAAACCCAGAGCTGTTGGACATGCTACACTTAAAATCCCAATCCCTCAGAGCTACACGCCCAGGGATCTAAACCTTGTCATCACAATAAACAAAACATGCTGGAGGGATAGGTTCCTGACCCAGAGACTCCCCAGACTCTGGAATAGATTGCCCATACATGTCAAGCAGAGTGCCTCTTTGGACCTCTTCAAGAGGAACCTTGACAATTGGATGGGAGAAAGGAAATTCACCCCAGGGATCACGTCAGTCGCCCTGCTAGACAGGGGTCCAGGAAAGTAAATAATGTGGGAAGAAATAGCCGGGGAATTGTTATGGCTAGGCTTGTATAGGCCCTAGGGCTGATAGCCTAGTACCAACCTATGAACCTATGAACCTATGAACTTGTTAGTGGTATTACTGTTGCATCACATATGTTATATCTAAATATACACATGTCAGATACATACGGTGTGATACATCTGGGAAGGTATACACAACAGTAATGTTTACACATGACAAGGATATGGATTTAAACATATACATATGTAGATATATATCTACATGTACATACAAATA
>NC_056734.1:944323723-944363723 GCF_019279795.1 Protopterus annectens | reverse complement strand
CACATCCACCAGAGAGGGAGAGAGAGAGGCAGACAGAGACAATGTAAGACAGAGAGGGGGTGGGAGAGTAAAAGCTAAGAATGTTTGTGTCACATACTTACCAGTACAGGGTTTCAAACCCCTGCCTGACTATGTATTGTTATCACATGTCCATGCAGTTATTGCATGCGCCACAGAGTTTACATGTTGGGGAGCTGACCAAAGGTATATTCGATGGTGAGTGACATCTGCAACAGTGATAAAGGAGGAATAAGGTAGGTATAGTACACGTGCCTGTCCACATGAACAGGTGTCAAGGTTGACACACTCTCTCAGAGACTCACACACATTATCACAGTTGTCAGGGTCAGGATTAGACTTTCTGACTAGCTAGTTTTCCACAATACAGTAAAACACAGGTATCACATGCACCAGATGGGTTATCAGGATGATATATGGGTGAAGGGTATGCCAGGGTGTCTGACATCAGAAGGCATGCTTCAGTAGGCCAATGGGAGGTGAAGTGAGTGTGAATAGTGTCCAAATCATTACACTCCACACACACACACACACACACACACACACACACACACACACACACACACACACACACACACACACACACACTGACACAGGTTGCCAGTACTGACATGCATGGGTGCATTGCTTCACAGTTGTGTAGTGTTTGACTGTGCCAGAAGGCTGTACAAGGCTAGGTAAAGGGTATACCTTGGCATCAGGCCACATGACAATGGTCTGTAGTGTGGCTCAGGGGTGTAGTGTCTGGATTGGCACACACAGGTGGATATTGTATTCACCATCCAGTCATCTGGGTTACTATTGTGGGTGACCAGTGCTGTGCAATGCTTGCCATATATGTGTATATGTGTTCTATAGTCCATGACATGGATGGTGTCTGGAATGTGCACACATCCCACATGCATGTTTCGTGACATGTGGAAGTGTACCTGGGGTGTCTGGGGCATGTTGTGTAGACAGATTGTTATCATCATCATGTGGTGAGAACTGGCAATAGACACCAGATTGACCCTGCACCTACATTGACTGCATGATACAGGTATTCCCTGGTGTCAGTGGCATCTGTTCATACAGGGCATGTGTATAATGCATGGTATGACCTTTGTGGGTTACATTTTCTGGCTCTACAGTTGTTGCGGGCATCTGGTGGGGAACATAGTGAAGGAGCACTGTATGCAATGATTTGCCTATTGTAAGGATGGGACAGGGTGCCATGCCCTCTGTAGTCCACTGCAATCACACCATGGTTACTATCTGTGGGCAATATGCAGGGAATGGCCAACATAGTGGTTGTTGCCTAGTTGAGTGTGTTTGTGTATGAGACATGGGTGGAGAGTGTTCTCTGGGTAATACAAGGGTTGTCTATATTGTTCGCCAAGCCATGATGTCACATGTAGGGGTATGGATTGTCTACCCCAGCCTCTCTGCTGTTTAACATCTGTTATCCTTGTAAGCTGGACATTGTGACATATAATAGGCCTACCATGTAAGAAATTTGCAAAACCTGTTCCACAATGAGTCCAGTTGTTACATACTCACAGCTACCTCCACACAGGATACAAATGACAAACACACACACACACACACACACACAGACACACACACACACACACACACACACACACACACACACACACACACACACACACACACACACACACACACACACACACACACACACACACACACGCACACACGCACACACTCACACACACCAAGTCTCACAGTTGTCATATCTGGTATTAGAACTCCTACCTAACTAGTACATCACATTACAGCATCATGCAGTTATAGCACATGCAACAGAGATTACTGGATTACTTCTTCCCCAAAGGTGTATTTCAAAGTGAATGACATCAGCAGGCTTGCCAAAGTAGGGCAATGGAAGTTGTAGTGACTGTGAATGGCCTCAAAAGCATTGATCCCTACACAGACAAACAAACACACACACAAACCTTTGCACTTGCCATGTCTGGGATTTGAACTCATACCTAACTAGTACATCACACTACAACGTTACATAGTTATAGCACACACCATGGAGATTACTGGGCTAGTCCTTCCCCAAATGTGTGTGTCAAAGTAAATGACATCAGCAACCTTGCCAAGGTTGGGCAACGGAAAGTGCAGTTAAAAGGTTCATAGGTTGATACTAGGCTATTGGCCCTAGGGCCTATAGATGCCTAGACATGACAATTCCCTGGCTATGTCTTCCCACAATATTTACTTCCCTGGACCCTTGTCTAGCAGGGCAGCTGACATGATCCTGGGGTCAATTTCCTATCTCCCATCCAATTGTCCAGGTTCCTTTTGAAGAGGGCCAAAGAGGCACTCTGCTTGACATGTATGGGCAATTTATTCCAAAGTCTGGGGAGTCTCTGGGTCAGGAACACATCCCTCCAGCATGTATTGTTCATTGTGATGACAAGATTTGGATCCCTGGAGCATGTGGCTGTGAGGGTTTGGAATTCATTAAGTGTAGCATGTCCAACAGTTGTGGGTTTGACATGATTGAAGACTGCTGGAACAGGGCTTAGTTTTTGTTTTTTTTGCTGGTTAATTGGGTAATTTGTTTAAATCAGTTTGGTCATTTTCTATTGTTATAAATAAAAAAATGCACTTTATTCATCTGCTTTTACTGTAATTGTGTTTCTTCCCACTTTATTACCTTATTTTGCTTGTGCTTCTTCTTAAAAGTACTCAGTTTTATTATTCTGCTGCAGTTATTACTGCTTGGTAGTAGCCTGATTAAATTGTAACTGTTATTCTAAGCCTTTTGGTTTAAGAATTTAGGCTTCAGACCAGTTGTTTTACATTAAGAAGGTTTGTGGACTGCACTCTTGTGGGAGGAGAAGCTAGATCCTGCCCTTCTGAGCTGGGAATTTCTGGTTAAAGGCTTATTGTGCCTGCTTATTTGAACTGTTTCTTTTGGAAATTTGTGCAACTTGTTTGCTCAGAAGTTAGTAGTTTATTGGCCATTTTGGGCTAATTTCTATCTCTTTCATTTCCCTGCTATAAAAAAAAAAAACGCATTTGCACATTTTTTTGCACTTGTATTCAGCTCAGCAAGTGCCTGCCGGGTGTCCTTCAGAATTCTACAGCAGCAGAGAGGCAAAAGAGAGACTTTCAATTGATTAAGTATAATTTTTCTGCATTTTCTTGCTATCTTTAACTAATTCCGCCTGAAACGCTGATATTGTAGCATTTCTTTGATTTTAAAAGCTTGTTTCTGCTACATATTATACTTATTTGCGGCCTGCACTTGAACTAAGTAGTTTTTATGTTTAAATAATCTGTTTAACTGTTGTAGGCTACACATTAAAGTGCAATAGCCATTTCTGTGCATTTAAAGTGTTTTTTTTATTGCATCTGCTTTATTTTCTGAAAACAACAAAAAAAAACTTGTTTACTGCCTTTCTGAACTAGTATAGTCCATTTTTCAGGTTATTGCTGAATTCAGGGCTGTGTTACAAGTTTCTGTGTTGCCCATATCTTACTTGGATTGAAGGAAGCTTCTCTGTTTACCTGTGAGAGAGGGGAGCTTTGAGCAGCCTATCTGTCCCTGGAGGAGGGATTTCAGCCCAGAAGTTAGTAGTTTATTGGCCATTTTGTGCTAATTTCTATCTCTTTCATTTCCCTGCTATAAAAACGTATTTGCGTAGTTTTGCACGCCGGGCAGTGCAGGTTAGCTAGGGTTACACTATTCCCGGCTCCACAAAGTGTACTCTTCAATTTTTCCCTTGGAACTAGACAAACTTTCAACTTAAGCACTCAATCCATTAATTTCACAGGCCAGCACTTGCTCAAAACTCATAGCAAGCACTAATTAACCCTAGCACTAGACCCCCCTATACTCTACAGAAGGACGAGGCTCCCTATTCGTCCCTACCAGCCAATCAGTAAAACAGCTCACTTTACCTATTCAGGTATGTCCAAGGGGCAGTTTCAGGTGTACTCTCCAGTCCAACTGGTGAATCTGGGCATTTTGAGACAATGTTACAACTGCCTCATGTACACAGACAACCCTCTCCTCCTATCACTAAACACTAATATATGCAAGAGATGCAATTAAACAGCCAAACTGGAGGCAAAGCTCTCTCAGCCCAAGACTGGAACTGACAGTCAAGAGGAGAAGAGAAATACTTGCAACACACCACCAGTCTCACATAGACCTACTAAACCAACACTGGCAAATAGCACACATAGATACACAAAAACATACTCTGAGACTCTAAATAAAAATCTGCAAAAGCAACAGACACCTCCAAAGAAGACACCCAAGCAACCTCCACACCCCATCACAAACCATGAAACACATACTTCACATAATCAGTGTGCCACGCATTCACAGCCCTTAAGGCAAAATAACATACCCAACACACTAGTAATAGGTGACTCTATAGTCAGGTACACTGATGTTCCACTAACTATGCTGGAACAAGGAGAAGGTTACAGTTAGCTGCCTGTCGGGCACCAGGATCCGCCACATAACACAAGCACTCAGGTCACTCCAGAACAAGTACAAATACAACTCTGTCATTGTCCATGTTGGTGTAAATGACCTGAGATGTACCTCCTTGGACTACATGAAAAGAAACATGGAAGACCTCTCTGATCACGTAGCCCAGGCCGGTATGACCCTTACCCTGAGTAGCATCCTGCCCTCACCACCAAGAATGATGCCACAGTATAAAGAAAAAAATGATCATTTTCAACAATTGGCTAAGTTTCTGGTGTCATTCAAAGGGGATCCAGTATCTGTCCACCTGGGATGACATGCTCGACAAGCCACGTTACTTCACAAGAGATGGCTTGCACCTGTCACCATTAGGCTTTCAAATATTGGCCAAGGCTTTTGCCGCCCCCATAGTGCCTTTTTAGTTAAGGCTCAAAAGACAAATCTACCACTGTAAATAGCACAAATAACCAAAAACTGAGGGTAATGCTATTCAATGCCAGAAGTCTAAACCTCAAAATACATGCACTCGAGGCACTCCTCATTTTGGAGAAAATCGATATCTGTACAGTAACAGAAACATGGTTTAAAGCTCCAGAGAGCACCCCAGCACTACCAGGCTATAACTCATACAATACTTTTCGGCCACAGAACCTGGACCGAAACACAAAAGGTGGGGGTGTATCCATATTCATCAAGGATACCCACACCTCCAGGTTAGTGGCACAACACAATGCCTCAGAGATCATCCACATGCAACTAACAATGGGCAAAACTGCAATTCAAATTGTAGCTTGCTACAGATCACCCACCTTGACCCAGGACCCCCATTCTGCATTTCTGGAAACACTGGAAAATATGAAGGTCCTACCAAATGCCCTAATATTGAGTGATTTCAATTACCCAAACATTAACTGGGAAAACAACTCAAGTACTAACTCCCTTGCCCAAAGCTTCCTAGAATTTATAAATTTGAATACCGTGGATCTACTGGTCAACACCCCCACCAGAGGTGACAACATATTGGACCTGGTCATCACCAACATGGGCAACCAGGTTTCCACACCAGAGGTCAACCCCTCCCTGGTGAGATCTGACCATAGACTAAACATTCTAGATAGCCACATTCCGCCCCCACCCCCAATCAAGGAAATCACCATGAAAAACTTTTCAAAAGCAAACTTTACATTACTTAAGACCGAGGTGGAAAGGTTCACAGCCCCCATGCTAAAGGACAATGCTGTCAAATCTGCTGAATCCCATACAAAGGCAATCTAGGAGCAACTGCAAGAATGCATGGATCGTGCTTTCACAGTTGCTATGTCTGGTAATAGAACTAGTATATCACACTACCATATTACACAGTTATAGCACGCACCATGGAGTTTATTGGGGGACTTTTTCCCCAAAGGTGTATTTCAAAGTAAATGAAAACAGCAGCCCTGCCAAAGGACGGCATTTTTGAAATTGCAGTGAGTGTGAATGGCCTAAAAAGCATTTATCCCTACATAGACAAACACACACACACAGTTGCCATGTTGGGGATTAGAACTCCTACCTAATTAGTACATCACATTACAGCATTATGCAGTTATAGGATGCGCCACAGAGATTTCAGGGCTACTCCTTCCCCAAAGGTGTATTTCAAAGTGAATGACATCAGCAGCCCTGCCAAAGTAGGGCATTTGAAATTGTAGTGAGTGTGAATGGCCTAAAAAATATTGATCCCTACACAGACAAATACACACGTACCATGTTTGGGATTAGAACTTTTATCTAATGAAGTACATCCCACTACAGCATTACACAGTTATAGGACACACCATGGAGATTAGTGAACAACTTTTTCCCCAAAGTTGTATTTCAACGTGAATGACATCAGCAGCCCTGACAAAGTAGGGCATTTGAAATTGTAGTGAGTGTGAATGGTCTAAATAGCAATGATCCTACACAGACAAATGCACACACACACACACACACACACACACACACACACACACACACACACACACACACACACACACACACACACACAGTTGCCATGTCTGGGATTAGAACTCCTACTTAACTTGTGGATCACACTACAGCATTAAGCAGTTATAAGATGCACCACTGAGATTACTGGACTACTCCTTCCCCAAAGGTGTATTTCAAGGTGAAGACATCAGCAGGCTTGCCATAGTAGGGTAATGGGGAGTGCAGTGTGTGTGCATGGGTGATCACCCATTCATCTAGAGGCAGCCACACAACACAACACTCAGGCACACACAGGTTTTGATCCCACAGGTATATGTATACAACTGCTAAATGACTACTGACTTGTACAGTCAGGTTACACATTTAGCACAAGCACCACAGACACTATAATGCTGAAGGATACCAGAGGCAAATGTCTATGGTGATTGACATTTGCATATCATGTGGTTTTAGCTAATTGGATGTGTGCTGTGTGGGACAGGCCTCATGATGGGAGGCTCTTCATCACTGTCTGTCACTCTCTTCCACACATCTATGTATGTGCTATTTTGGCCTATTATAGTGTGTTGTCCTTGGATATATGTGTGTATTTCTATCCAATGTGTGTGCAAACTATGACTGGTGTGTACTGAGGAGTGTGTGCACTAACATCTGTGACTGTCAGATATGTCTGGTGCACTGTTGTTGCCAGACATGGGCTTTATAGGTGTGTGAGCATGCCCAATATGACCTTTCAGTATTTTGTTGTCTGACATGGCCTTTGTTTCTCTAAGTGTGAGAACATGCCCAGTATGACCTTCTGTGTTGAATGTGTCAATCCATTCCAGGTAGATTGTACTCCAGTGCAGGCTTTTGTGTTCTATGCCTACAGCTAGCAACCTGTTTCTGCAGGACATCTTTAGATCGGTTGACGATATGGGGTCAAAATGGGCAAATGAGAGTGGGTTACTGTGGGTAATTGTGTCTGTGTTGCTTCTGCTACATGGTCTCGGTGTTAGCAGAGATATTCAGACATATGTACTGTTTTACACTGTGATGTTTTATGTCATCAAGTACTGTCAGGTATACATATTTGCTTGCAGTGATGTCCTGGGGAACACAGGGAGAATGCAGTTGTGTTCAGTATGGTGGTCAGCAGCCTACATATTCTTGCACAATCATGCTATTCTGGTGGGGAAGCTGCAGACACTTGTTGCTGGGTCTGTATAAATGGTTCAGCATCTTGGTACAGTGGTGGCTGAGGATCCCATGCTTGTACATCCATCGACGTGACAGCATTGCCATATCCTGATGTGGCCATACCTCACAACTGTACAGATTAGACATTACCCCTTCACATTGTGGTTTACGAGCAGGTTTGCAGCCACCCATTCTTGTGTTTTCAGCCAGAGATAGTATGTGCACATGGCTGAGTTTTGGACTTCACACACTCCATGCCGCCCATGCTCCTACCCCCACCTCTATTATTCTATCCTCTTCCAAACATTATTCAAACATTATCTGATATGTTCCCTATAGTTATCACCTCATCCCAGCAGTAATTTTGTGTTGGTCCATAGTTCATGCAGTAGGATGTGGTGGACATGTTACTGGGATTTGTCCACATGGCCTTGCATTTGGGTTCTGTGGACTGTGTTATGTGTTATTTGTGAGTCTATGACATAAAATAAATTGGCAGTATGGGTGAGACACAGGCCTCTGGCAGAGGACTGTAGGCCATTTGGTAGTGATGCAGGTCAGCTGTAACAGGCCTTTGCATTCTGTCACTCCTACAGTCCCAGACTGCAATACCGTATATTCCCCTGGAGTAACAGGGTAGGTGTGCAAGGTGTTCATGCCAATACTTTGTGTCATTATTGATCCAGTAGTGTAGATGATGGCAGGGTGCTGCTTACAGCTAGGGACACACCTGCATGGGACACCTGTTCTGCATGCTGCATTCTTTAGCTATTGCCATTACAGAAGTGGGGGTCATATTGTACTCATTTCCAACAGCAGGGATAAGACCAGAGAGGTACCTGTGGGTGATGGTGGGGTGAGCTGGGTGCATGTGTGCTATGGACACTACTTGCATCTGACTCACAGATATGCATTGGGCATTTCACTTATGCTGGCTTGTGCAGGGACATCAGCTGTTTCTCAGTACTTCATACCTATGACCTTTGTGGTCTGCCAGTGTTTGGCAAGATGACATTGATATTCCCTACTACAAGCCCAAATAATGTGCTGCTAACCTGTATGTACAATTCCAAGGGTGTGTCCATTTGACAGTTACATATTATACACTGTCTGTCTGGGGTACTTCAACTTGTGTACTGCTTGCATGTCTAGGCCCACATTCATGCCATGTCCATCTTTCAGATGCTGACACATATTACTTCCAAACATTTGCTATGGCTTACTGCTGGAATGTGTTTTGCTGGGAAGCATTGTTTTTGGCATTGCAGTTGTAAGAACTTGGCCCTGTCATCGGCAGTACTGGCCAATGGCCACCAGAACAAACCTCATGATGCATACATACTGACCACTCTTACACAATATACAACACACACCAACCTAACACACACAGCCCTGCATATTGTACACATGCTACAATCTATCCTGCCACCTTGACCAGCTCAGGTAATCTGTGCTCCACTGTTATCATACCTACACATACATGTTGCTACATTTCTACATAGGATTGGGGGGCACATCTGACACTAGTACACATTTGCTATGACTGTACTGGTATTTCAGGTACTCCATTTCATTCTGTATTCTGATCTATCATGCTGACTAGAAGCAAATCAGTGCACTACAGGTCTTAGGTTTGATTGACCTACATTTCAGTTTCTGAATTCTTACTCTTCAGAACTAACATCCCACTGCCTGACCTGCTGTTGTCTGTGTAGGCCTGGAGGGGGGCTGTTCTCCATAGCCATCACTCAGAGGCATTAGCACAGCCTTTGTTTGTGTTTATCTATGCCTGTCCAGCTGGCTGAGACTATTGTTGGGTATGTGAGCCTCCCTGACTTTAATGTGTGTGTCCTATGGACACACATGTGGCCCAGCACATTTTCTGCAGTGAGTTTTGTCACCTTGTCTAGTACTGGCTACTATGGTGACACCAGTATTTGTTACAGAACTCATGCTGCCACTATAGGTGTCTACTATCTGCTGGCATCCCTTTCAGCCACCCGATTCCCTTGCATTCTCACATCTATACCATAGATACAAGTAACAATAAATTCTACTCCATTCAGCAATTGACAGGGAGAGTGACTTACCTTGTAGCTGTACCAGTATTGAGGATGGTGCTGGAGGGCTGACTATGTTGGATGCACATAGTACACTCCCTATACATGGTTAAGCACAGGTAGTGTCATGTTTGTCATCCCTTTTACTGTATGTGTGAGTCAGAGAGAGGTGTCATCCCTGAGTTCCTACCGTGTCAGTGTATGTGCCATATGTTACCTCTTTGCCATGGCCTAGGCATACTGGGCATGCCTCCTTCTGCCTACTTGGGCAGGCTTAGGTTGTTCCTCCTCCGAGTCTCTCTGTGTCTGTGCAGGCCTTGACAATGGTGCGTAGCAGACTGTGTGGCCCTGCCACATGCTGTTCCTGCTGCAGCTGTTTCTGCAGGATCATATTGTGTAGGATGGCAAATATGATGACAATTTGGGTACATGTAACTGGTGAGTACTGCAAGGCTTCATCGGATGTGTCCAGGCATTGGAACCATGACCTAAGCATCCCAAACATGCTCTATTATGATTCTGGTCTGTGTGTGTGTGCCTTATTATGGAGTTCTTGTTCGGGTGTGTGTGCATTTCTGATGGGTGTCATCAGCCATGGCTCCAGTACATAACCAGCATCCCCCACTAGGTGGCCATAAGGGATGTACCCATTGGCAAATCTCTGGTACAGTAGCATCAGATACCAGATGTGGGAGTCATGATAGCTTCCAGGGCAGCCAGCACACACATTCATTATAATGCCCTGGGTATCACAGATGACCTGGCAGTTGATGGAGGGGAAGCCCTTGCGGTTGATGTAGACCCTACCCTGCTCACCAGGTGTTGCTTTGATGCATATGTGCATGCAGTCTATAGCACCCACTACCTCAGGGTATTCTGCTGTTTGGTGGAAGAGACGCACCTTGGTATCGACTGGGATGGATTCCCCTCTGTTGGTTTTGTGTGTGAGGTGTGGCCGGCACAGCTCAACAATTTGCTGTAGGAGGTCCCTCTCCACCCTATAGTGCTCCACTATCTCCAGCTCATGTAGCCCCTGGTAGGTTACCCTGGGTCTGTACACTCTTCTCCTCACTGTGTTATTGGTCATCAGCATTCTCATCCTCACCACCCTCAGCCTCTTCCACATGTTGATTTATGAAAGCTGCTGCAGTCCCTATCATTTTGTTGCTTTTGTTTGGAAAAATTTCCCTGCCTGTGTACACCAGTGCTGTAGAGTTTGTGGGAAAAAATAGAATGAAAGGTATTTGCATAGCTTATAGTGGTGTGCTGGGCTGAGCTGGGCTGCTGCCTGTGTAATTGCTGATTCTGATACATTTCACCGGCCAGCTATGCTAGTTCTCCTTGATTACTTTCCTACTGCTGTTTTCCCTTCCCATTGCCTTCCTTTAAGCCCAGGGGCAACCTATGCAAACACAGTGCTCAGATGTGCACGGAGCTGCTATTTCCTGGTTTACTTTTTTTTCCCTTTAAAACACGGTTCGCGGTGTGCACACCTGTTTAGGCAATGTAAATAGTGCTAGGCAGCCTCAGACACACCCCCTTGCTTAGCTCTGCTAAGCTAAGGGCAAACCCAAGCCACAGGGCTCCAATAAGCTTACAGTATGCCTGACACACCCCTCTGTGATGTCAGCAAGCTCTTAGGCTTGCCCCATGGTCTTCCTGCACTGACACGATTGGGTGGAGGCTAGCCATGAGGGGGGAATCTAGCATTCAGTATCATTCCCCTCATTTGCATAGGATTGTGTGCTAATGTCTAGTTACAAGTCCCACACTGAGCCTCCCCTCTTAGCAACCACTATTCACTGGCCATGTTGTCTTCTGGCTGCCATTGAGTATAATGGCAAAATTGTGATTTTGGATAGAATGCTTATTTCAAGTATTTTTTTTGTTTATTTTCAGCCGAATCCCATTTGTGCGCCGCTGCCCTACGCTTAAACATCCGAAATTAGCTAAGAAAAAAATTATAGTTATTTTTTTTATTTTTGCAACTGTTTTCCATGCCAATGGTTTCCACATTATATACATCCTTTATTTGGAGCTGTCATGGCTGTTTTGTAGTTTGCAGAAATGTACTCGGTTACTAATCAAATACATTTCTGCAGACTACGCTAGTCCTGCATGGCCGGCTGCCAGCTTCCTGGTTCACAAATTCACCTCATTTGCATGGTTTTCACCTGCAAATGGGATAATTTGCATACATGTGCTGTGTCTGTGTGGGAATAGTGCAGGACCGCTCGTGCACACCCCGGGAGCTTTTTCCTGGATCGCAGGGTGGCCATATTGCCTCCAGCAGCTCCTGCACTCTTCCTGCAGACCGTGCAGAGCTTGCTGATACCTGGGGATTATTTAAGAAATGTAAGCAGTTTCTTTCTTAAATAATGTCACTGCATAATAGAGAAAATCCAATTCGCCCTCATCCTCAAACCACATCAACCTTCGGTAAATAAATCCTGATATACTCACAGTCATAGATTATCGCTTAATAAGTACATTTATGTATTGCTGGAAATTAAATAGGAATATGTATAGTTCCAAAAAAACATGTATTAATACCTGTGCATTTGTTATAATTCATCATGTCAGTGTATGTGTACTCTTACATTTCATTGTCCAGATGTGTTTTAAACACTATCTTTCAGTCTCATTAAATGTTAGAATACTTGATAAGTGCAAGATGAGTAGGTGATGTACCTTTATGTTAATCACAGGATGTTCACCATATCATTACTACGATAAGATTTTGAGAATGTGATATTATTAATTAGTATATAAATGTAACTGATACTATATGATGCCATCATGAACAAGGCTTACATGGCTAAAACTAAATTTTTACAATTAATCATATCACAGTGAAATGCAGTACATATATATCGACAATAGGGTAACTTTTTTTTTCTTGCGCATCCCCCTGTACAGTAATCCATGTAATTAATTGACTATTGACACTTTTCTCAAGTAAACTGCATTCTGCTCTTTTGGAAGTATTAGTCATTCCAGGTACCTATGTTAGCAATTAGTTCTACCCTCTGGTATTCACATCGCTTGATATCTGATGTGAGTGCAAGTTGAAGTGAGTAACATGACATTCTCATCAAGGATAGACTAAAGGTTGTAGTACACATTACACATCAATATGTGTAGCCAGAACTCTCAGAAACTCAGATATATTGACATTGTCTTTGTTGTTAATTACTCTTTCTATGTATAACTGGTGTGCTTTATATTCCATCTCCTTTGGAGGTGATCGAATGCCAGAAGTACCCATTCTAGTATGTTCTGTCACTTGGCATTGCTCCTTTGCAATAGTGCAATCGTATTCATTATGACTCTCTCGTTCACAGTTAATTTTCGCAGTAAACATTTCTCCCTTCAATGTCACAATACCACATTGCTCTGGAATTTACACAATGCCATCAGATATTAATTCCCTACACTACTGTCAAGCAACAATAGAAAGTGACATGACTCTACATTTTGTGTATAGAATTTTCTAAATTTTCCTATAGGGTTGCCACCTTTTCAAATGCCCAAAGTAGAGCATTTTTTTGTGGAAATGTGAGATTTTGTAAAACAAATACCCACAGCCAGTGCGAAGGACAGACTTCAACTTTTTCCACAATAAATGCTTAATCTTGCAGCATTTGAGTTGCTTTTGCTATTTCATAGAACAATTGGATATTTCTGATACAAAATAATTGTTTTATGCAACTGTTAAAGAAAAGTTGGGAAACATTTTCTGTCCAAAAATCTCAGGATATTTGGCGTTTTTTATTATTTTTTTAGCAGGGCACATCTGCCCAAATAGTGACTGTCCTGCATGAAGATGGACAGGTGGTAGCTCTGTTTTCCAATCAAATATGTTTCTTTTACTTACTTGAAATCTTTGCATTCTTTGTGAAATAATCTCTCAATAGACGGTATACTTCCAATGCATTTGACCCTAATATGCATGGAAGACAAATTGACATCATTCAGTGTGTATGGAAATCATTGCTTTACATCATATGTTTTTTAAACATTTAGTTTGCATTAAGCAGAAGATGAATGGTAAACAATGTCTCATCACATCTGCTTAGTACAAGTAGGGACCAGTTGGCGTAATGGTTAAGGTCTTTGCCTCCCATGCACAGGGTACAAGGTTTGACCCTGACCTCTGACCAATGCCTCTTTGGAACAAAACTCGTGAAGAATGAGAAGCAACTAAGAACAATATCCAAACACACCCGTGGAGACAATAATTCAACTGCTGCAAAAAGATGGTAAAAGCAGGTTTAATTCCCAAACGAATCCTTTAGCACAGAAAAAGAACACAGTGGAGACAAGCGCTTTCGCCTGGACAATTCCAGGCTTTATCAAGTCAGAGTAAAAACAAACTGTGAAAGCACTACCTATATACCTAAATCACATGCTTAAATTGATTGTTAATTAAACAAAACAAGCTAGCAGAAAATTATTTAAAGACATATACCATTTCCTTTTAGCTTGTTACTAAAAGTCTATTGGGATGTAAATGTTTGTGTAAACCAAAATTGATTTCATATACAAATATATTAAACATATACTGTACAATAACACATTTTCTTAAAACATTACATTTAAAACTGTTAAAAACAACATTCAAGCCTACAAGTATTGCATAAAATTGTAATAGACAACAAAGTGTTGTCTGTACACCAAACAACCAAACTGTCAGCTACTGAATTTGTTGTATAAAATGTCAACCTATATTAAAAATTGTGTGTGTTATTAGCTATAATCTGGCTCTTCTGAGTTTGAGAACTGGCCCTATGCTTAGCGTCTCATTCATGCCAGGTATACTGCTAGCATCAAGCCTAAGCTGCCAGATTAATTCCTTAAATTCCAGGGTGGATTCCCAGTCTCCACCCTGTTACTTGGATGAATTTGTTCAAGCACCATAAAGGAAAGTTTGAAATTAGGGCAACCAAGGAATGTTTATAGAATCGTTACTATCTTTCTTTTACCTATATCATAGATATGCTCATATATGCTTCCTAAATTCCCTTTCAGTTTTTCCTATATAAAAGCGCCACAGGTCAAACAATACCCAATGTATACCACACCTTTGTTACAAGTGTAGTGACCGTGTGGTTTCAAGTTTGTTTTACGTGCTTTAAGATATAAATGGTTACTATTGATAATAAAAGGGCACTGTTTGCACGCGCATTTAAAGGTGCCATTCCTTTGTTGAGTTGTCATACAAGTAGTGATATGTCTTTGCTCAAACACCTCTTTTAAATTACGACCTCTTTTTCTAACAAAAGCTGGTCTCTTTGGAATCAAGTTTTAAATTCATCATTGGTTTGTAGCACAAACCAAAACTTATTAATTGTGTTCTCTATCTCCCTTGAATTCTCTGAAAAGTATAAATAAAATAGCTAGAATTCTCCTGTGCTTGTGTGCTAGAGGGCCTTGGGATGGGGATACCAACATCATTGTTCCCAAACAATGGTGTGTATAACGAGTCCCTTTTACTAAGAATCTCATGGATAAGGTTATTCACCAAATAATCCGGATAACCTCTCTCTATAAACATCACCCTGAGGTTGTTAGCTTCAGCAATGAAATCAGGCAATCTGCTACACATCGAGATGCCTAATAAGCAGACCTTTAACTATTCCTTTCTTTTGTTGGAATGGGTGTTGGCTGTTAAAATGTAGCAGGAATTGGAAAATGAAGGTTTTCTATAAACCTTAGAGTATAATTCCATTGATTGTGCATCTCTAAGGATTGCTACATCTAAATAATGAAGCTCATTCTCACTGATTTCATGAGTAAATGTAAGGAAATCAGTGGAAGAATTGATATATTCCAGAAAACCTGTTACTTGATCTCTAGTGCGTCCCAGATGATACAAATATCATCCAGGTAACGGCAATAAAAGTGATGTACTGTGCCCAAGGGGACTGGAAAATGTGCACCTGTTCCCATCTATGTAATACCGCATTGGCATATACGGTGGCAGGAAGCACCCATAGCCACTCCCTTGGTTTGTTTAAACAATTCCCCATTAAAAACACATAACTGTTGTTAAGAACAATATTTAACAACTCACCAGCTAACTTAATAATATTGCTACTTAGCCTGGTTTCATGTTTAACAAAATCAGTAAACCATTCAACACCAACACTATGGGGTATACTCGAAATAACTCCTTAATATCCACAGTGATCATTAATGAAGAGGTGAGGCATTTTCTTTTGGGAAAAGTCTGAGAAACTCCCATGAGTCCTTAATCACATGGGTCATGGCCAGGGTGTACTGTTTAGTGACAAAATCTATAAATTTAGAAATGGGTTCCGTTACCCCACCTGCACTTGAGACAATTGGTCTGAATGGTAACGGGCTGATGCCTTTGTGGGTCTTAGGGATTCCGAAAATAATAGGAACCCTGGGTTTATTCACTAGTAGAAAGTTGTAAAGCTGCTCGTTAATAGCTCCTTGTAAAAGATAATCATATAGTGTATATTTAATCTTAGCTAGGGCTATGTTGTACTCATTACGAGATATGAGGCAGTATTGTTGGTCATCATGCAGCATATTATGTATACTTTCTTCATAGGTGTGGTCATACATAAGTACAACACCACCACCCTTGTCCGGCTTCATTACCCTGACGTGTTCCCTGGATAGCATTGAGATGTATTCAAGTTCTTGTTTGGTTATATTAGGTTGCTGCATGTTCGTAGAATAAAGGAACTTATCACGCAGTTCATGTTCCACTAGCTCCTCATACAGTTTCAAAGGTTGTTGACCAGTTGGCGTAATGGTTAAGGTCTTTGCCTCCCATGCACAGGGTACAAGGTTTGACCCTGACCTCTGACCAATGCCTCTTTGGAGTTTGCATGTTCTCCCTGTGCCTCTTTGGGGTTTTTCCCACATGCTGAGTGTTTCCATCTCAAACTCACCAATGAACTAAGCTGTGGGCAGCAGCCCAGACTCTGCATGTTGCCCTATAGGGGGAAGAGCATCTACTGTGGTGTGCAGTATCCTCAAGAAAGGAAAACACGGGTCACAGACTGCATGGCTTTGGTATATGTGCCCCTATTGGCCAGTATGCCTGCCATATAGCCCTGGGCCAATAAACTACTGGCTGGCTGCTGGTGCCTAGTTGCCCAGCCTGAGCGAAAGCTGGACTTAAAATCAACCTGCCATGGACATCCTATGTATTAATGAGATGAGATGGAAGGGCAGTGAAGCAAATTGGGATCTAGACTCTAAGGGGACAGGCTAGAAATAGTGTAAGAATTGTGGTGAGAGAGAGGCTTCAGAAGGCAGTGAGGGATATAGTCAAAATTAGTGACTCATAGCAATCAGAATCCAATGATAGTATTCATATTCTCAGCCTATTGAGGAAAATAGTGCATTCAGACAGCAGTTGCAGGACCTACCTACTAGATAAAGCAGGACAACATGAACTGGTGTTGATAATGGGTGACTTGAATACACATATTGGGACAGACAAAACAGGATATGAGGACTGCCTGGGTCCATTGGGTGGGGCAACAGTAATAACGAAGGAGAAGTTATTCTAGACTTATGTCTGGCAAATGGCTAGCCAACAGGGCTCAGAAAGAGAGACAGTCACAAGATTTCACTCTCACATTCAAGAGTAGCCAACATGCAACTCAGGTAGGCTTCCTCCTAGTAAGGAAAAGGCACAGAGGAATCCATGACTGCAAAGTCATTCCCAGTGAAACACTCAGCCCATAGCATAAACCACTAGCTGCAGTGGTTAGAGAAGGCTCTAAGTTCAACAGAGACCAGGCTGAAGACCTGGCAGAGACAAGTATGGAAATAGGGTACATAAGGAAAGCTGGTAGTGGAATGCAGAAGTCCAAGAAGTCATCAAAAGAAAGAAGGAGTGCAGGAAGAAGTGGGAGATAGAAAAGACTGACAAGGCTAGGAAGGACTACTGGTTGGCTAACAAAGAAGCTAATTAAGAAGTTGCAATAGCAAAGAATAGGGCATCGGAGGCAAACTACCAACTTCTGTAAAGTGACTCGGTAAGTGGCACAAATAAACTATATCAGGTTGCAAGGCAAAGACAGAAAGATAAAGAAGATAAGGCATCCTTCATAATGGATACCAGTAAATGAATGAAGAAAACCCACAGAAGCTGTACTGCCCCAGAAACAGCCTATGACGACAAAAGAAGAGAAGCCCACCCTAGAAGAAGTCAGAACAGCACTAAGGAAAATGAAGTCAGGGAAAGCAACAGGCTCAGATAAGGTCACAGCAGATATGATAAAGATGCTGGGTGAGATAGGGGAGAAGTGGCTCCTCAGGGTACTAATAGCAGTGTGGAGAGAAAGGCATATCCCAGATGACTGGAGAATAAGCATACTCATGCCAGTGTAAAATAACAAAGACTGTGGGCAGTACACAAGCATCAAACTCCTATCATAGTGCATAAAAGTTCTGGAGTGGGTGATTGAGAAATGGATATGCAGAGTAGTAGAATGTAAGATGGAAGATGAATGGTTTGGGTTCAGATCAGGATGCAGCACAACTGACCCAATGTTTGCAGGAAGACAGATACTTGAGAAGAAGCTGGAGATGAGGAAAGATTCCAACTGGGCATTCCTGGACTTGGAGAAAGCATATGACAAGGTCCCAAAAAGGCAGATTTGGGCAGTGCTGCAGTGGTTTGAAGTCCCAGAAACAGTGATAGAACTAGTGCAGGCTATATACAAGGACTCAATGACTCAAGTACGAACAGTGTTCCGCCTCACAGAGGAGCTCCCAGTGGGAGTGGGTGTACACCAGGGGTCAGCTCTGAGCCCACTGTTGTTTATACTGGTGATGGACTACATTAGCAAACAGGTCAGAGGGGGCAGATTAACAAAATTGCTGTATGCAGACTATGTGAAATTACAGGCAGACTCTGAGCTAGAACTTCAGCAAAGGATAGAAGAATTGAATGCAAAACAGAAGGTACATGGGATGAAACTAAGCACAGATACGACGGTAGTAATGGCAGCAAATGTGGGAAATTAGAAGAAGCAGAGAACAGAGATAGAGGGGAAGATAGTAGAAAAGGTAAACAACTTCAAGTATCTGGAAGGGGTGGTTGAGGAGAAGGGAATTCTGAATGAAGAGGTCAAAGCTAAAATCAGAGCGGTTGCAGCAAACTGGCATAGAGTATCAGGTATAGTCTATGACAGAAAAATGCCAAAGAAGCTGAAAAGTAAGGTGTACAAGACAGTGGTGTCACCAGTACTACTGTATGGTACAAACCTGGGCAGTAAAGGCAGAGCAGATGAAGAAGCTAGAGGTGATGGAAATAAAGTACCTGAAAAGAGTGATAGGATGCACATTGTAGGACAGATGAAGAAATGAGGACATAAGAGCAGAATCCAAAGTAACTCCAATTGCAGAAAAGATCAAAGAGAACAGATTATAGTGGTTTGGACATATATGCAGAAAAGCAGAAGACAATCTGAGGAGGAAGATTTGGAACAGACAGGAAAAAGGAAAGAGGAAGCAAGGACATCCAGCAAAGAGGTAGATGGATTGTGTGAAAGCAGATCTGCGACAGTCAGGCATGAGTATTGAAGAAGGTAGGAGTGTGGTACTGAATTGAGAGAGTTGGTGACAGCATGATAACCTGACCCCATGTAGAAAAAAGTGGGAAAAAGGGGGTTGATGATGATGCTGGCATCTGCTTATTACAACATGCACAGTTTTCTTTTGGTTAAGTATGTACCATCCACCAGCCACATGTGAGATGTAGCTAGTTCATGTATATTACTGAGTGTAGTCATAAATACCATCTCAAGTCTACTTACAGTATCAGTAAGTTTTCTGTAAATCCAATTATCATCTTGTACTGACCACATTGTTGTATTAATGGAGTGAATGCTAATGTCAGCTTGACAGGTATTACTCTTATCATTTGTTTGCACCCTGACAACAATTTGAGTAAGAGTAGAATATCAGGGTTAAACAGTTCATGTCCGCAATCATCTTGTCGCTACAAGCCAGAACTATGAGTCTTTGTGGATCATGACTGACTGTTTTTGCTTCAAAAATGCTGTGCATGGTTTTTTACCTCTCAGGGGTTCTGTAATGTGGTACATGATGATCACCTTCCCTACGGCATAATGTTACAGCTCTACTTTTACAACTCTTAGTCTTTTTGTATTGACATGCCCAGTACTTCCTAGTCTTGCATCTTCTTTCTAAGACATATAAATATCCATCTATATTATGTAATGGTTAATCTTTCTGATTTAGCACACAATCTTTGATGTTTTCAAGCTATGCAAGAGAAATGCCAGCCACCTCTGACAGTTTTGGAGATGAAGCTAATGGCTGTGGTGATATACTAAATTATGGTATGTTTGCATACATAGAACTAAAGTAACTCAAAAGAACTGTGCTCATCATTTACAACAAACTTTAAACCCTCATTAATTGCTGTGACCACTTACAATGAACACCAATACTTGAACAGTTTTCTCCATTTTACATCACAATTATAGGAATTCCATGCCAAAGGGAGGAAGCGCTCCAACCAACTTGCAATAAAACTAGGCACAGAGGAGAACCACGAAGAAGTTAACCAACATCAAGATATTTATTAAGCCACAGAACCATGCAATGCTATAAAACTCTTAACTTTAGCACCGCATATTTCGTTCACAAATAGAACTTCATCAGACTTGTTAAAACAACCCCAACCCCATCATTCAATTTATATTATAATGCATAATCAATTATCCAATAGGAACTTTCAATCAATATTAAACAAATATAGGAGACAGCAAATAAAATATAAGCAATCTACTATATATAACCTAAAAAAAAAAAAAATATATATATATATATATATATATATTATGTTAAAACTACATATTTAAAGCACATGGTTAATAAAAACGTATTAAATAAAGATCAAACTAATTTCATATGCAAAGGAAAGGAATTCATTCTGCTGAACTTTATTATCATCTAGTGGCACAACTACATTACTTGTTCAAATATTAAAAAAGTGCTCAAACTAACCTTAAAGACTAAAATATATAGTTGGATGTAAAGACTACTATATCTATTGCTTGTTTATAGTCTAGCTGCACTTAATTTTAAAACAAGGGCTAGGGAGATATGTTCATTAAGACCAGGGGGTTTACAAGCTTCCAAAATTAGCTGCCAAAATACTTCCCTGTATTCAATTCATGTCAATCATTCACCACACCTAATCTCATAGGGGACTTCTTCTAACACAAAAAAATAGATATTTAGCTTCTTTACAAGTTTTAGTGTGTTTATATAATGTTATGATGCATTATTAAGATCTTGCTTATGAATATCGTAAAGATGCTCATATATTCTTTTTTAAGAGCTCTTTCTGCTTTTCCCACATAGAATTCTGAACATTGTTTGCATTCAGCTATATAAACAACTCCCTTACTATCACAATTTGAGAATTGTTTACCATTTATTACTCTGTCTCTACTCTTTATATATATCTTATCAGTATTTTTTATGTGAGGGCATTGCACATGCTTCCCACATTTATAGGTCCTTTTTCTTTTACTAGCTTCCTTTCTAATGAGGAGATTTTTTCACATTTTTATTTCTTTTATAGGTGAACCTTAATGGCTGTTTAAAATTCATACCCAGGTCAGAAAAAAAATGAGAACATCTTCCAATTTTTTAATATAAAACTTTTAATAACTTGGGCTTCACTATTATAATTCAAGATAAAGGATCCAGTATAATTACTTCCTTCATTTTTCACCCATTTTTCTTGCATTCCTGAAACATTGATGTTCATATTCAGCCCTTTACACAAAAGAGGACTAAATCTATTTATTCTCCCCTCCTTTACTTCCTTTAAAACATCCTCTACCATTTTACTGGGGTACCTCCTCTCAAGAAACATATTTTTTTAGTTTAATACTTTTATTCAGGAAGTCTTCCTCATCTGAGGTCATTCTAGAGATCCTGATAAATTGCCCCTTTACTATATTTCTCTTTTGTTTGTATGTATGGGCACTAGTAAAGTATAAATAAAAATTTGAAAACGTACTCTTTCTATACACCCTAGATTTAAAATCTTTGATATTCCAATCCTTATAGATTCTAACATCCAAGTAGCCCACTGAATCTCTTGTAATATTATATGTAAACCTTAAAAAGTCAGTAGTATTATTTATATAATATAAAAAAAATCATTCAATTTTTCTTCTGTGTCCGTCCAAAATTGACACAAATCATCTAGGTACCGCTTATATAAACACCAACAATTCTTGTAGGGGGAATTGAAAATATATTTTTTCTCCCATGTATTTAAAACAATGTTAGCATAACTGGGAGCAGAACATGCCCCATAACAACTCCTTTTATTTGTTTAAAAAAATTGCATTCAGAAATTATAAAGTTGTTATTAAGTAACATTTTGGTCAATAGTTTTCAAAAAGTCTCATGAATCTTTTAATAATCCCAGGTGGTCCATCCATACTGATTTTATTCTTGAGTCTATATATTTTGCCATTGGATATGTTTTCGACCATTAGCAGAAACAATAGGCCTTAAAGGGGGGTTATCTAAGTCTTTATGCACTTTAGGTATATCAAACATAGAAGGTATTACCATTATTTCTATTAACAGGTACTTATAAAGATTGCTATCTATAATTTCATAGTAAAATAATTCTCTTAAAAAAAAATCAGTTTTAGAGTAATGTTAATCTTATTACTATAGACTCTATTGTATTTTACTTTATTTCCTAATATTTCTTCCATCCTACCCAAGTAAAAATGTCCAGAATAGTCATATCAGGCCTCATTACTCTAACATTTTCATTAATACTCAACTCCCTAAGTAATCTTTCTTGATAGGTGAGGTTGGAATACACTTTGGACTTATTTAAAGTCTCTCTCAACTCTTTTTCTACAACGGCTTTAACATTTTTCAATTGAGGGTGTAATGGAGGATTAAAGGTGCTTTTCTTCCTAAAATCATTACCCTTTTCTTGCTCTTTATCCATTCACCCATGTGTTAAATCTAAATTCTTATTTCTAACAAATAATTTCAGGTCTATAAGCAACCTACTAATGTTTCTTTTGTTATTAGGCACAATTTCTAACCCTTTCATGAACAGGTTAAAATAATTTTCATCCACTTCTAAACTACTATAATTAAATATATTATAGTTCTGAAATGTAAAAACACTTCTTCTTTGGGTAATTCTTGCATTACTATGACTCTTCTTTGAATTAATATGTTTTTCTGTAGATATCCCAACCTCTACTAACCCCTACCCCCATTGTAGTTCTATTGAACTATGGGTTTGTCCTTTATCCTCTCTGACCTCCTCAAGTTGGGAAATTCTAAAGGGTCATTTAAATCCAAGTTAAAGCCCTCTCCATCACTATTATTACTATAATATTCACTCTCATTATATTGCCTTTCATAACCTGTACTATAATTATATCTATACTTGTCATTCTCCCCTTATATTCTTCAGTGTCATTCTGCCCAGACTGTGACTATTTTCACTCCCCTATTTGGGCTTCAGGTAGCACCTATTTTCTTTTATATTTCAGTATATCTCTTCCTAATTTCCTACTCTTGCATTTAGAAATAAACATACATTTTTCATCTATTATATTCCCAATATTCAAATATCTATCCTTATCTCCTAACACAGTGAATAAACGTTCATTCACAATGTTCTTATTAATCTCATTTATTTCCCTATATAAACCTTCCATTTCCATCTCATTTTGTTTAATAATTACTTTCATAATAGAAAAACCATGTGTCAGAAATCCTAATTAATTCCTTATAAGATTCTGACCCCCTCCTTAATATTACTGGGGCATTTTTACACTTTAGACCTTTTGGTACAATTTCTATTTGTATATGTTGTTTTAAGTAGGTGACTCTTTCCCCCTTCTTCTTTCCCCACCCTAGTTCCTTCTAGGGTGTCTCTTACTGTTTCTCCCTCAAATGTGAATGCACAAAAACTCTTTTGAAAAATTGCTCATGTCTATGTATATACATTACTGTGTGCTCTATTTTGTGACTTACTGAGCTTGCTTTCTTCTAACTATAACATACTCTGTGTGTTACTTTGATGTATTGATCAACATACAAAATCATTCTTGTTATTTCTAATTATTGTAAGGTGTCTCTTACAGTTTCTCCCTCAAATGTGAATGACTGCACAGAAACTCTTGTAAAATTTTACTTGTTTATGTGTATACATTATTGTGTGCTCTCTTATGTGACCTATTGTGCCTGCTTTCTATTAACTATGACACACACTGTATGTTACTTTGATGTGTTGATCAACATACAAAATTATTCTTGTTATTTCTATTTATTGCTTTAAATACTCATCAATTGTGATTAGTGAAGTAGTGTATTCTGCCTTATAATTGTATATTTCCTTTTAATTGGAGCTTTTCTCCTTGGGTCTCCTCTGAAATTGGGCCTCAAGCCCAGTAGGACCAACCCAGTGCAATTGATGATACCTCTGCCACATCCCTGTCTTCCTTATCATTGATGCAGAGAAATCAAGCTAAGTGGCTGATGCACACGGTGACTATATAAATGAATATGCAATTGTGTAATGCAGAGTGGTTTTGCCATGCCACTTGTACTGGTCACTGACAGATACTGTATGCTGACATTTGTAATGAATAAGCCACATAATTTTGTGTACCTTACATTGTATGATGTTGTAATGGCTGTAGACTTACACAATGAAAGGTGTGTCATGGACCTGTTTATGGTTCAGTTTCAGGAGTCTGTACAGACACCTATGGATACACAGTGGAAATAAACCCATAGATGCCACAGCACAGGATGGAATGTCAGCATGAAGAAGTATGCCTCCAGCAAGGAGCAGCACTGTAGTTGCATGGCTTCACAGGTTCATATGGGCTGGTCTAAATAATCTTCTATATCCAGGCAAATCCTCCACTCCTACCCCAGCAGACCTAAGTGATAAACACCCAGAAGAAGTGGCCAATACCTTCAACACTTTCTTCATCGATATTATCAAATCCTTAGCCAACCTACAAACTACCACCTACTCCTATGTTCCTATGGCAGGTTCCATCCCGATGACTATGTCCTCCTTTAACCTACAACCTGTACCCACATCCTATATTCGATCCTTACTGAAGAAATTAAAACCAACCACCCTCTCTGCAGACCTCCTTCCTGCTGACTATTTACAAAAAGCGGCTGACGTCATAGCCTATCCCATCTCAATATTAATTAATCGTACCATAACAGAATCTGTAATCCCCTCTATATGGAATATCTCCTATGTAATCCCTCTCCACAAAGGTGGCCCATCCACTGACCTGTCAAATTATAGGCCAATAGCCATATTATCGCCACTAGCCAAAATCATGGAAAAATGTATTCACAAACAACTTGTACACTACCTAACCCATAATAATCTTCTATCTAGTTCACAACATGGTTTCAGGCCCAAGCATAGTACCACTACTGCCCTACTCTCCTTCACTGACACTATAAACCATAACCGGAACAACAAAAAATTTCGTCAGCACTCTTTTTGGACCTATCAAAGGCCTTTGATATGGTCAACCACCAATACTGCAGGATACCTAAAACTTTCTACTTAGATAATAAAGTCTTGGATTGGTTTCATGCCTATCTCTCTAATAGGCAACAAGCTGTTCTCTGGCAAAATAAACTCTCCAGTCTCTTACCCAACACCATAGGGTCCCCAAGGTTCTATACTGGGACCTCTTCTCTTTTCCATTTTTATTAATGATCTCTACAAAGTCATCCCCGAGACCTCCTGTATTCAGTATGCTGATGACTCAACATTAATCTGCTCAGACAAATCGTCAGTTAATCTACTTTCCAAAACCCAAGCCTGCTTCACTGCAGTTGAAAACTGGCTGTTAGGGCAAATTGATTCTCAACCCAAAAACCAAACTTCTACTCTTCCACCCTACTCATAAAACTACTCCCATACCCTTTACAGTACAATCCAATAATGGGACTATTCTCTTCCCGACTCACACCAAACTACTAGGCGTTACCATAGATAATAAACTTAGATTTGGCGTACACATCAATCAAACTATTAAAACTGTAAATAAGAAATTAGGGTACCTTTATAGAATAAAATCCTGCCTGTCTCCATGGCAAAAGTTGCCATTGCCCGATCACATCTTCTATCTACCCTCTTATATGCTTCCCTATACTCACTAACCTTAACAAAACTGAACTGAATAAACTATCTTGTTGCTGCAATCATATTGCCAGATTTGCTACTGGCATGCCCTATAAACCCACCACTGCACCAACCTACATAACCTAGGCTGGATAGAACTACCAAACATACTCCAGCAAAACCAACTAATAGTAGCATTTAAAATTCTCAATCAACCTGATAACATCCCTGCTCTGAAGGAGTTAATCACCCCCTACTCAATCCTAAATAGTCTGCACTCAGCAAACAGGTTACTTGTACAAACAGTCAAATCCCATAACTCAGGGGGCGACTCTCTGTTTTCCAACGCCATCGGTAAAATATGGAACTCCCTTCCTCCTCAACTCACCAATATCACCTCCCAAAATACATTCAAGAAAGGCCTCTTCTCCCACTTTACATCCCATTGGCTCTGTCAGTGCTCAACACCAGACTAACCCCACTTTTTTCAATTTCTTTACCAATAATGGACCACCTAAATATAATATAGCCATGGTCTCTCTCTGATTCTAACATTAATAAGGTGTTTCTCCAAATGTATTTGAATACTTTAGAATGTCTTTTTGCTCTTTTGTATTATCTATGAAAAGATTGCTAGCCTCCTAATATGAATGTAACTGTTGTTTTTGGAGCTTTTCTCCCCGGGCCTCCGCTGAAAATGGACATATATCCAGTCGGACTATCCCGGTCAACAAATGTAAAATAAAATAAATAAAATAAATAAATAAAATAACATGCTTACAAGGACAATGGCATGACTCAGCCAACTCATGCATCCCTAATCTATGAAAATATCTTATACCCTTGATAAGTGTCACCAGGGTTTCAGGAGCTAGCACATCTACAAGCTGTGGTGATGGATATGAACCATGTACAAATTACCAGTGCTCATTGTAGACATTTCTCCTACACCAGTTATGATTGCCTTCTTCTCCATCCCACTGTGTCACTTGCACATGATGTGCATTACAAAAGACATGTGCTTCACATGTATGGGGAGCCTGTTACATATAGGGTGCAGTGTCTGTGTTACATACCTGTCTCTCCAGCATGTACTATTTGTAACACAGTGATGTTGTAGGTGTGTAGAACAGGTAATATGTGTGCTAGCCCTGTCTTGGATAAGTGGGAGATACACAGTGGGATCTGACACCTCCCTCTATGGCAGCCATGCACATCCCCTCCAAAACATGTAGGAGACAGACTGCACATGTACAGTCTTGACACGGACTACATCGGACATGTTATCTACAATGTGTATTGGTTTACCATGGAACCTGTGTGGCTGCTACAGTTGTAAGATATGCCTGTGTAGTGACCTAGCAAAAGTGCCATTGCATTCAATGGTTGGTGTGATGAGTGCCAAATACAGTATAACAATGACAGTCTGGGATTTACATGCCATACTTTTCTATATAGGTTGTACAAAATTGAATGGATCCCCACATCTTACCAACCAGTGACAGTCAAGGCTACATTACTCTCTGTGTCCATAAGTCCATGAGTAATGGCTCAATTGTGTGTGGTGTAAGGGCCTGTCTATATTTTCCAGGGGTGGATGACTTCAAGAAGGATAGTATTGTGCAGTCCTTGGCATTAACTATTTGTCAGTGGCTCTGACAAAAACTGAATGTGTGTCTCAGGCCTTCCTGAATAACTGTTGTTTTTGTGTGGGATTCAGTGATGGCTCCTAATATGCAATCACCTACTAATGTAGTCAGTCAGAGGTCACTGGCAGTGGCCCTGACTGTAGAGAAGGGAATAGCTACAAGGTGTACTCAATTAATAATGTCTGAGGGAAGTCCACTGGTGACTGGCATCATTGTAGTGAAGGCCTACCCAATTCTATCTTCTCAGATTATCACTATCAAACACTTGGCTATCCACCAGCTGACATACCACTCTGGAAATAACCTACACAGTTTTCAGCAAGGTCTGCTGGCCTAATATTGTCAAACTTTTTTTCAGGCCATGGTAGGTGGAATGAGTCATATTCCTGTCATCCATTGCATAATGTAACAACTCAGTGAGGTCCACCGGTTAGGTTAGGTAGGTAGGCATGATCTGCCCTTGAACAAAGCAAACTGTGTTTGGTTCAGTGTCAGTAGGTGTATAACATTGTTACTGATCATATCCATGCTAACTCCTTTCATGGCGTTACATATCAGATAACTGATATGTAACTGCATGACTGCATGCTAGTTGTCCTCTGTACAACTAGGTATTGTAGTTATTTCCATCATGTTCCAAGAAAAGAGTCTTCCAAGGTGTCTGTATAGAGCACAAACAACGGAGGGCAGCATAATATGTATACCCTGTGAAGGTAAGGGGGGAGGTTTTACACAGGTATTCTGCAATTGGACTCTACTCAAGAGGTGTGTACTGAAAGGACACAGTTATCTTGTGCAGAATGTATAAAACAGGGGAGTATCCTGAATTGCTGGTGCCTGGCTACTACTAATGCTGGTCTCACCACACCCAGTCTTTCATGGGATACCATGCTCAATTACTTATTCCATCCTCACATGCAAAACTTTACTATGAAACTCATGATGAGAAGCAGGACACAGCCTGTTTGTTCATCCACATAGTTGTCCCACATCATGAAAGGCTCTGTAGGTTTCACATACCCTTCTCCAGGTAGATGCCTTGATTAACAACCTGAGCAATCAGTTTGCTTTTGCATGTATTATGCCTTCTGTACTAGGGTTGGTGGTATGTCACTAGGGAGCTGACCAGATGGTGGTTCAGCACAGCTGCAGCATCACAATATAATGTGCAATGTCCAGTGAAATAGATGTCCAGGTTTGCTGAAACAAGCAGCACAGCAGCGGGGATCCATCTTAGGTGACAATTTCAAAGCACTTCATGCATCCTGCACTTCAACAGATTAATGGTGGATGTCTGCATGATATGGCTGTGAGGCCTACTGCTGAGGACTGACCACCTTTGGCCAAAGTGTGTCCACCTGCCACATATCCTAGGTTTGTCATACTAAACAGTTATACCTGATATACATGTCTGTGTTCCCACACCATGTCACACAACAATCAGTTTGCTGTCTGTTAGCTTGACAGGCATTGTAAGCTTGCAAGGCCAACATAACTTCAGCAAAGTTGAATAAATCCTCTGTGCATGCATGGGCATTCACATCTTCACTGCAAGGCATGCCTACAAACACTGTGTTTCAGGCTGTCAACCCCAAGGCTGTGGCAGCATGAACCTAACATTGCAGGACTTCCACAGTGTCACATATGTAGGTATGGTATTGGGACCAATCTTAATGACAGGATTATAGTCAATCCAAGATCCACATGGCTGACAAAGCATTGTATGGCACACTATCAGGTGCTGTGTTACCATAGGGGACCTACATAAAGGTGATATGTGACATTTCACCATCTGTCATGACACTGCCTAATGATGGCAGTGGCGTAAACCCCAACTGACTTTTTAAAAAAAGCAGTTGTGGAAAATTTTAACCCTTTCATGAACAGGTTAAAATAATTTTCATCCACTTCTAAACTACTATAATTAAATATATTATAGTTCTGAAATGTAAAAACACTTCTTCTTTGGGTAATTCTTACATTACTATGACTCTTCTTTGAATTAATATGTTTTTCTGTAGATAATCCAACCTCTACTAACCCCTACCCCCATTGTAGCTCTATTGAACTATGGGTTTGTTCTTTATCCTCTCTGACCTCCTCAAGTAGGGAAATTCTAAAGGGTCATTTAAATCCAAGTTAAAGCCCTCTCCATCACTATTATTACTATAATATTCACTCTCATTATATTGCCTTTCATAACCTGTACTATAATTATATCTATACTTGTCATTCTCCCCTTATATTCTTCAGTGTCATTCTGCCCAGACTGTGACTATTTATCACTCCCCTATTTGGGCTTCAGGTAGCACCTATTTTCTTTTATATTTCAATATATCTCTTCCTAATTTCCTACTCTTGCATTTAGAAACAAACATACATTTTTCATCTATCATATTCCCAATATTCAAATATCTATCCTGATCTCCTAACACAGTGAATAAAAGTTCATTCACAATGTTCATATTAATCTCATTTATTTCCCTATATAAACCTTCCATTTCCATCTCATGTTGTTTAATAATTACTTTCATAATAGAAAAACCATGTGTCAGAAATCCTAATTAATTCCTTATAAGATTCTGACCCCCTCCTTAATATTACTGGGGCATTTTTACACTTTAGACCTTTTGGTACAATTTCTATTTGTATATGTTGTTTTAAGTAGGTCCCTCTTTCCCCACCCTAGTTCATGCACCACTCCTTCTAGGGTGTCTCTTACTGTTTCTCCCTCAAATGTGAATGCACAAAAACTCTTTTGAAAAATTGCTCATGTCTATGTATATACATTACTGTGTGCTCTCTTTTGTGACTTATTGAGCTTGCTTTCTTCTAACTATAACATACTCTGTGTGTTACTTTGATGTATTGATCAACATACAAAATCATTCTTGTTATTTCTAATTATTGTAAGGTGTCTCTTACAGTTTCTCCCTCAAATGTGAATGACTGCACAGAAACTCTTGTAAAATTTTACTTGTTTATGTGTATACATTATTGTGTGCTCTCTTATGTGACCTGTTGTGCCTGCTTTCTATTAACTATAACACACACTGTATGTTACTTTGATGTGTTGATCAACATACAAAATTATTCTTGTTATTTCTATTTATTGCTTTAAATACTCATCAATTGTGATTAGTGAAGTAGTGTATTCTGCCTTATAATTGTATATTTCCTTTTAATTGGAGCTTTTCTCCTTGGGTCTCCTCTGAAATTGGGCCTCAAGCCCAGTAGGACCAACCCAGTGCAATTGATGATACCTCTGCCACATCCCTGTCTTCCTTGTCATTGATGCAGAGAAATCAAGCTAAGTGGCTGATGCACACGGTGACTATATAAATGAATATGCAATTGTGTAATGCAGAGTGGTTTTGCCATGCCACTTGTACTGGTCACTGACAGATACTGTATGCTGACATTTGTAATGAATAAGCCACATAATTTTGTGTACCTTACATTGTATGATGTTGTAATGGCTGTAGACGTACACAATGAAAGGTGTGTCATGGACCTGTTTATGGTTCAGTTTCAGGAGTCTGTACAGACACCTATGGATACACAGTGGAAATAAACCCATAGATGCCACAGCACAGGATGGAATGTCAGCATGAAGAAGTATGCCTCCAGCAAGGAGCAGCACTGTAGGTGCATGGCTTCACAGGTTCATATGTTTATAACATGCTTACAAGGACAATGGCATGACTCAGCCAACTCATGCATCCCTAATCTATGAAAAGATCTTATACCCTTGATAAGTGTCACCAGGGTTTCAGGAGCTAGCACATCTACAAGCTGTGGTGATGGATATGAACCATGTACAAATTACCAGTGCTCATTGTGGACATTTCTCCTACACCAGTTATGATTGCCTTCTTCTCCATACCACTGTGTCACTTGCACATGATGTGCATTACAAAATACATGTGCTTCACATGTATGGGGAGCCTGTTACATATAGGGTGTAGTGTCTGTGTTACATACCTGTCTCTCCAGCATGTACTATTTGTAACACAGTGATGTTGTAGGTGTGTAGAACAGGTAATATGTGTGCTAGCCCTGTCTTGGATAAGTGGGAGATACACAGTGGGATCTGACACCTCCCTCTATGGCAGCCATACACATCCCCTCCAAAACATGTAGGAGACAGACTGCACATGTACAGTCTTGACACGGACTACATCGGACATGTTATCTACAATGTGTATTGGTTTACCATGGAACCTGTGTGGCTGCTACAGTTGTAAGATATGCCTGTGTAGTGACCTAGCAAAAGTGCCATTGCATTCAATGGTTGGTGTGATGAGTGCCAAATACAGTATAACAATGACAGTCTGGGATTTACATGCCATACTTTTCTATATAGGTTGTACAAAATTGAATGGATCCCCACATCTTACCAACCAGTGACAGTCAAAGGCTACATTACTCTCTGTGTCCATAAGTCCATGAGTAATGGCTCAATTGTGTGTGGTGTAAGGGCCTGTCTATATTTTCCAGGGGTGGATGACTTCAAGAAGGATAGTATTGTGCAGTCCTTGGCATTAACTATTTGTCAGTGGCTCTGACAAAAACTGAATGTGTGTCTCAGGCCTTCCTGAATAACTGTTGGTTTTGTGTGGGATTCAGTGATGGCTCCTAATATGCAATCACCTACTAATGTAGTCAGTCAGAGGTCACTGGCAGTGGCCCTGACTGTAGAGAAGGGAATAGCTACAAGGTGTACTCAATTAATAATGTCTGAGGGAAGTCCACTGGTGACTGGCATCATTGTAGTGAAGGCCTACCCAATTCTATCTTCTCAGATTATCACTATCAAACACTTGGCTATCCACCAGCTGACATACCACTCTGGAAATAACCTACACAGTTTTCAGCAAGGTCTGCTGGCCTAATATTGTCAAATTTTTTTCAGGCCATGGTAGGTGGAATGAGTCATATTCCTGTCATCCATTGCATAATGTAACAACTCAGTGAGGTCCACCGGTTAGGTTAGGTAGGTAGGCATGATCTGCCCTTGAACAAAGCAAACTGTGTTTGGTTCAGTGTCAGTAGGTGTATAACATTGTTACTGATCATATCCATGCTAACTCCTTTCATGGCATTACATATCAGATAACTGATATGTAACTGCATGACTGCATGCTAGTTGTCCTCTGTACAATGAGGTATTGTAGTTATTTCCATCATGTTCCAAGAAAAGAGTCTTCCAAGGTGTCTGTATAGAGCACAAACAATGGAGGGCAGCATAATATGTATACCCTGTGAAGGTAAGGGGGGAGGTTTTACACAGGTATTCTGCAATTGGACTCTACTCAAGAGGTGTGTACTGAAAGGACACAGTTATCTTGTGCAGAATGTATAAAACAGGGGAGTATCCTGAATTGCTGGTGCCTGGCTACTACTAATGCTGGTCTCACCACACCCAGTCTTTCATGGGATACCATGCTCAATTACTTATTCCGTCCTCACATGCAAAACTTTACTATGAAACTCATGATGAGAAGCAGGACACAGCCTGTTTGTTCATCCACATAGTTGTCCCACATCATGAAAGGCTCTGTAGGTTTCACATACCCTTCTCCAGGTAGATGCCTTGATTAACAACCTGAGCAATCAGTTTGCTTTTGCATGTATTATGCCTTCTGTACTAGGGTTGGTGGTATGTCACTAGGGAGCTGACCAGATGGTGGTTACGAGCACAGCTGCAGCATCACAATATAATGTGCAATGTCCAGTGAAATAGATGTCCAGGTTTGCTGAAACAAGCAGCACAGCAGCGGGGATCCATCTTAGGTGACAATTTCAAAGCACTTCATGCATCCTGCACTTCAACAGATTAATGGTGGATGTCTGCATGATATGGCTGTGAGGCCTACTGCTGAGGACTGACCACCTTTGGCCAAAGTGTGTCCACCTGCCACATATCCTAGGTTTGTCATACTAAACAGTTATACCTGATATACATGTCTGTGTTCCCACACCATGTCACACAACAATCAGTTTGCTGTCTGTTAGCTTGACAGGCATTGTAAGCTTGCAAGGCCAACATAACTTCAGCAAAGTTGAATAAATCCTCTGTGCATGCATGGGCATTCACATCTTCACTGCAAGGCATGCCTACAAACACTGTGTTTCAGGCTGTCAACCCCAAGGCTGTGGCAGCATGAACCTAACATTGCAGGACTTCCACAGTGTCACATATGTAGGTATGGTATTGGGACCAATCTTAATGACAGGATTATAGTCAATCCAAGATCCACATGGCTGACAAAGCATTGTATGGCACACTATCAGGTGCTGTGTTACCATAGGGGACCTACATAAAGGTGATATGTGACATTTCACCATCTGTCATGACACTGCCTAATGATGGCATGCTGTGTCGTACACACAAGCATGACTGCATTGCGAATGGCACTATAAATTACTGCTGCTGAGTTGTGGAAAGTGTCCACACCCCTTTACTCCTATGCCACAAAAACACAATATGTGACAGATGTGACTGTATTTCAGACCTTGATGCCATGGTGTCGCAAACAGAAGTCAGTGCATATAGCAGTCAGCATGCTGCCAATGTGCACAGCTCACCTCCTGCACCACCCACACCCACATCACACACACCTGCATGTGTGCAGCTCCTTGCCAGACACATTGCCAAGCAGACACCTCAGAAAATCCTACCTGTGGAGAGCACATTACACATAATCTGCATACACCACTGTCTCACCGGTCAAACACCTAAGGCAAAACACAAAAGCAAACCTATTATTCATAGGTGATTACATCATGAGACACATTGATACCCATGTCACCAGGCTACATATGGAAAGTAAATGAAAATAACTACCAAGTGGGCTAAACATTCACCAAGAATTCTAAATCCAGCCCAACAAAAAGGTGAAGCAATAAAGCTCTGAGAGGACAAACTTGGATCAAAAGTTTAATACATAGACACTATTAACGCTCACAAAAATACATTTTTCTTTGGCATACACTTCATCAGATACAGGCTTGAATTAAACTCCTTCTATATATACTATTTCTCTTACATATCAACCAATGAAAAATGAACCAATTAATGAATTAATTGTTACAACCTAAGCTGAAAAACATATATATATATACCTGGCATTTAGGAACCAAAACTGGCTATAGATTATTCATTTTACTGAATAAAAACATAAAACATCCAACAAATAACGACACATTGATTTAAAACCTATCTAAAATACATTTTTACTATATGTAAATGTAAAAAATGTTAAATTAATTTAAAATACATTTAAATATTCCTAAATACCAGGTATATATATATATATGTGTGTGTGTGTGTGTGTGTGTGTGTGTGTGTGTGTGTGTGTGTGTTTCAGCTTAGGTTGTAACAATTAATTCATTAATTGGATAATTTTTCGTTGGTTCATATGTAAGAGAACTAGTATATATAGAAGGAGTTTAATTCAAGCCTGCATTTGATGAAGTGTATGCAAAACGAAAACGTATTTTTGTGAGCCTTATTGGTGTCTATGTATTAAACTTTTGATCCATGTTTGTCCTCTCAGAGCTTTATTGCTTCATCTTTTTGTTGGGCTGGATTTGGAATACATATGGGAAGTATCACAGTTAGCTGCCTGTGAGTTGACATGAAACACCATACCACACATCACTGCAATGCAAGGAATATCAGGTAACATAATTATGACATCATATTTCCTGCAGGCGTGTATGACTAGGGACATAAGTCACCAGACTGTATGCAGACACATGATTGAGCATAGACACTCTGGGTTTCTCGCTGGTATGTCATAGCTTTAAGCTGCATTTGACCATCACCTAGGATGATGGCTCAATACACATAAAAATGATGACGTCAATAATTGCCTTAGCATGTGGTGTCATTGAAAGGGGATCCACTACATGTCTGCCTGGGATGACTTGCTCAACAGTCATCAATGCTTTGCCAGAGATGATCTTCATCTCTCATGCCTGGGATTTTGAGTACTGGCCAAGGCTGCTGATACCCCCTCAGTGCATCTTACAGGCCTGTCTGGAGGGAAAGCATTCCAGTGAGAATGCATTTTCATACAACTTGACGGTTATGCTGATACATGCTGGGAATAGCAGCACTAAACCCCACTCTGTGGAAGGTGTCCCCACCTTGGAATATGCAGACATTTGTGATGTCAAAGACACCTAGTTCAAAGCTGTGGACAGCACCACAGCCATACTAGACTACACGTCGCTCCACATGTTCAGACCTCAAACTGATAGTGTGCAATGTAATGCAGGTGGTGTATACATATTCATTAAGAATAGATACACATACAGATTTAGTGAAACACTATGATTTCTTGGACACCCTGAAGGTGCTATTTACTGCTGGAAGAGCACCTACCTGTTGTGCTTATTTGAATGTACTCGTGTCTATCAAGATATATCACTACACCATGGTTTGGGGTGGCAGCAAATAACCACTAACTGTGTTGCTTAGTTGTGCTGAAGCTCATTTGCCCAAAGGTTAGTCCACATCTTTAACTACAGTTCCCTAAACCAGTAGTGTGACATCCACACAAGGGGAGCCAATGTAGTGCTTCATGTGTTTACCAATATGGGTGACCACTGCAGCACCCCCCTACTGTGAGATCCTCCCTGGTGAGATCTGACCACATCAGTCTCATTAAAACTATTGGACCTAATCTCCCCTTGCAGAAAATGCAGAAATATACTTCAACAAAGCAATTTATTACTCCTATGGGATGGTTTACATAGCATGACTGCATTCCCCCCCCCCTCAGATGGGACAGGCAAGTATGCAGAGCTCTTCACCCATGCATTGTGTAAGCAGCAGTATAACTACATATACTTGGTTGTATCTGACAGGAGGAACACAAGCTTCTCATGGCAGAGCAAACCTGCTTGTTGGACAACTGCCATTAGGAGGCTGTACAATGAGAGCTGGACATTGCTGTGTGACAGGGTTAAGGGTGCCCCCTAAAATGAAGGCACATCCTCCTCAGCTAAAACAAACACATAGTGTTGTTGTGACATCGTGTAGAAACAGTATGTGACAAAATTAGCCTCCCGCACAAAGCAGAACCACAATGCACAGTGTAGTTACATGCGTAACCTCAGAGGACAGGCCCAGATTGTTGGTGTACTCGTACTTAATGATACTACATATAAGGGATCTGTAGTCATAGCTAACCTGTTGTCCCACAGGTTCTGCATCAAATTCACTCCCCTAACCCCACCACATGTGCCACATGACATTCCTGTAACCTGTCCCATACCATCCATATGTACAGAACAGGTCATAACTGTCCTCTCTATGGGAAATACACAGCATCTATTGCACGTGCTAACATCCCAGGCTGCATCCTACATGGGCTCCAACAAGGATTACTAATACAATTGGATACTCACCAACAGTCATCCCCAGAACTATATGTCTGGAACTCTCCCTAATGATCTTAGTGATCACCTGCTCACATACATCATGAAAGACAAAATTAATTGTACAAGCTTACCTATTTATAGGTCTATCAGATCCAAGAAAAACTTTGACCCAACTAAATTTCAACTTGAACTCAAATCATGTAACTGGACAAAACTAAAGTTCCTTCCCCTTGATGAGGCAGTGTTATCATTTAACAATTCATTCCTTACTATACTTGACTCGCATGCCCCTAAACGCTCAATAAGAATTAAAACTCAACTAGCACCCTGGCTAACAACAGACACCAAAACCAAAATAACAACTAGAGACAAAGCGTGGGATAAATGGCACTACCAAACTACCCCTAGATCATATCAAATTCCAACAACTTAGAAATGAGACTAAAAAAGCCATCATACTAGATAAGAAAAATTACTTCTACAATCTGCAACATAAACATCAGAATAACCCTCAAAAGTACTGGGCAGGCATAAATAAACTTCTCCAACCAGGCAAATCGACTACTCCGACCCCAGGAACATTATCTGACAAGAGCCAAGAAGATATAGCCAATTCATTCAATACTTTCTTCACAGAAACCATCCAGTCATTAGCTAACCAACTTTCTCCTCCCCACACTTCTATAAACACTATACCCGACTCACCACTCTCTTTTAACTTCCAGCCAGTGTCCTCATCCTTTATCAGATCCCTTTTGAAAAAACTGAAGCCAACCACCCTTTCAGCCGATCTTCTGCCGGCTGAATACCTGCAAATTGCTGCAGATGTCGTAGCCTACCCTATCTCAATCCTAATTAACAGAACCATAACCGAGGCCTCAATCCCCTCAATTTGGAAAATATCCTATGTTATTCCACTCCGCAAAGGAGGTTCATCCACAGAACTATCCAACTATAGACCTATAGCCATACTATCACCACTTGCCAAAATTATGGAAAAGTGCATGCACAACCAACTAATGCTCTATCTAACCCAAAATAAACTACTCACAGACTCTCAACATGGATTCAGACCCCATCATAGTACAACCACTGCCCTCCTCTCTTTTACTGAAAACATTAATCTTAACCGGAATAATAAAAAAATATCCTCCGCTCTCTTCCTGGACCTATCAAAATCCTTCGATATGGTAAACCATCAGTTACTTCTATATACTTTAAAAACCCTGTATCTAGATACTCCAGCCCTTGACTGGTTTCAAGCTTACCTCACTGGGAGACAACAAGCAGTAATGTGGCAAAACAAGCTCTCCTGCCTACTACCAAATACCATAGGAGTTCCTCAAGGTTCCATATTAGGACCTCTCCTCTTTTCAGTCTTCATAAACGACATCCAAACAGTCATCCCTGAAGCCACCTGCATTCAATATGCAGATGACTCGACTATAATATGTTCCAATGCCTCTCTTGCAAATCTTCTAACTACCACCCAACATAGCTTCACCAAAGTTGAAAACTGGCTTGCCAACCATTTCCTGATCTTAAATCCAAACAAAACCAAGTTACTTCTCTTCTACCCAACCAATAGATCTCCGACTGAAAACTTCACTATAAAATCCAATAATTGAACCATCATCTCACCAGACACCTATACAAAGCTATTAGGAGTAAACATTGACAATTAACTCAGATTTGATATACATATCAACCAAGCCATTAAGTCAGTCAACAAGAAACTTGGGACCCTATATAGAATTAAAGCCTTCCTTACCCCGAATGCCAGGGCAGCCACAGCCCGTTCACACCTTCTCTCTACCCTACTATATGCCTCTCCTGTCCTCACTCACCTTAACAAATCTGATCTGGCCAAGCTCTCATCCTGCTATAATCACATTGCCAGGTTCGTTACAGGCCTACCCTACAGAACACACCACTGTACTAACCTGAAAAAGCTTGTATGGATAGAATTCCCACACCTTCTTCACCAGTCCCAACTCATAGAGGCCTTCAAAATCCTTAAACAACCTGAGAATACCCCAGCACTAAAAAACTTAATGATTCCCTACTCCAATCTAAGCTGCCTTCGCTCAGCAAACAGACTCCTTGTCCAAACAACTAAATCTCTCAACCTAGTTGGTGACGCGTTATTTGCCAACACCACTGGTAAAATATGGAACTCTCTCCCAAATAACATCACGCTTGCAACTTCTCTAAGTCAATTCAAAAATAGTCTAAAACTCCACTTCAAGTCACACTGGCTATGTCCTTGCTCAAACCCAGACTAGCTCTGTGCCATTAACTAAAACATAAACAACTAGCTAAGATGATAAGTACTTTGTATACTGTGATAAAGAAATATGTATCCTGTCTAACTCTATGTCATTATACTGCCTACCGTCCTTGCTAATATGTTATTAATGTTACATTTGTAGTAATCTCAGAAATAGTAATGGCAGTCTTGTACTTGTATGTAAATAGCCTATGTTTTTGTTAAGTTCTTTCAGCTCATTTACTGTACCTAATTATCAATGTAACTCTGTTGGAGCTTTTCTCCCCGGGCCTCCGCTGAAAAAGGACATGTATCCAGTTGGACCATCCCGGTTAACAAATGTAAAATAAAAAAATAACTAAATTGGGAAACCCTTGCAGTCATACTGTAACCACTGGCTGCATCCCAGCTGACTGGACAAAATCAATTGTTATCCCCTTACAGAGAGATGGTGCATCCACCAACTACCATAACTATAGACCTATTTGCCTAAGTAGCCATATCAGTATGCCCATGGGGCAAATCATCATGGAGCTGATCAGCAAATGTATATGTGATCTGCAAACAGTTGACTGTACACAATTTGGATTTCTGACAGAGAGATCATGGCTGTTAAACATGGTGGACATATCCAAGGCAGTTACCAAGCACCTAGGTGAGGAGCCACCAAGGCATACAACCCCATGGACCTAGCCAAGCCATGTGACTCTATCCCCACACAGGCATCATCAACAAAAGTACCCACTCAAACATCCATGATAATATCATTATAGGGGTAATTAAGTGGCTCAGTGATGG
>NC_056734.1:944101223-944318723 GCF_019279795.1 Protopterus annectens | reverse complement strand
TAGAGACACCAAGCAAGGTCCTATGATGCATTTTTGTCACATAGTATAAACTTATTTTTCTTCCTGTTTTTTTTTTTTTCTGTTAAGCATGTTTGCATACTGTGGCGTGTAGTGCAAACATGCCAAGATTATTAAAAAATATGTGAATTTAATTTATTTCTTTAATCTTTCTGACATCCAGAATAATAGTTGTGCTCATTGTGTACATGGTATTACATTGTCAATTGATTTATGCCCACATTTCTACAGTTTTAAGCCTCCTTTTGTCTGTCTAGACTCCTACATGCAGAATTTTTCTGCATACACTATGGGCACAGACATGAGGTCTGAATTGCTCCCTTTCTCCTTGTTGGATCAATCTATCTGCCTAATTTTCATCTGCTTATGAGGCGATTTGCATGCCACAGAAGTTTCCATGTTTGCGCATGTGTGCATGCTGCTCAGCAGTTCTTACTGAATCTTAATATGTTTGTGGCCATGTAAGCATCATGCCGTGATGCCTACATGGCAAAAAAAAAACCCAAAAAATGTGTAGGCTTTATTAAATTCCCATAATAGTTGTACTGAACACACGGACTATTAAATCTATAGGCGTGGGAGAAGAGGTCCTGTCAGACCCAAAAGTAAAAAGGAGTTAGTTATTCTCAGCTGATCTTACCCTGAACATGCAACTTGCTGCCTTTTCCAGACTAGAAGAAAATTACTAAGCCCACTCCTGTAGATATAACTTTCTAATTTCCTTTTAGCACGTCAAGTTAAACACTGTTCATTTAAACAATATAGAGGTTGACATGTAGAAATTGGTATTTCCCTAGGATACTTTAACTAACTTGTGTTAAGGTTTATGGCCATTTCAGTGTTCCACATTTTATATAAGGTAAATTTATATCACACATTATCATTTCCTAAAAGAGAACAGTTTATATTGAAGAAATATTATGTCCATGTCCCATTTTTTCTGATGCTTATGAACTATATATTGCAACAGTTATAAGTTCATAACAATGCATGCAGAATTCAACTGCATATTGATCAGTTATCATGTCAGAGGTGTCCAAAAAAAATAAAATTGGCAGCACTATGTGTGGCAGCGGCTGTTTTGGATCCCTGCAGAAAAGTGCACTATTCGTGTTGTTTTTTGTCAGAAACAACAGAGAAAACAAGTTTAAGGGCAATAAATTAAGATATGATTAACTACAATGCTGAGAATCTTCTGTAAATCCGATCTAATATCTTGCTGTGCTACACACTTAATGAGCTGCTAGCAGAGAGGCCTGTAAACTCAAACACACTCCAGGAACTCCAGCAGTTTGGAATCTTACTGGAACATGATAAAAACTACAGAAACCTGTCAAACCTGTCTAACCAGTTGACAATCAGGCATGGGAAGCATATTAAAAGGAAAAGATATGAAAGATCAAGAAAGAGAGGATTAAGAAAGAGAGGCTCTAGTGCATCCACACAGGCCTGCACTTCCTTCCATGTTACTGGCAAATGTAGGCTCACTGGAGAGCAAGATGAACTATGTAAGGATAGATGTGTGCACATAATCTAAGGTGAGAAATAGTTGTTTACTTGTGTTCACTGAAACATGGCTGAACTCCATTTAGCAGATTAATAGCTATAGTATGATTATGCTTTGTGAAGTGTTTGCTTGTGAGGTCTGTTCCAACATGCTTGTGTGATTTGCTCTCTGCATTTAGGTCTCTGACTACATTACTGTGTTTCTAGCGCTGACTGTGCATGAATTAGTGTCTATATCACAATTGTTTAAGTTTTATATTTTTTCACATATAACGCAAAGCTCCCCTTGATATTGGATCTGCTAATCTTGAATGTAATAATCAATTGTTTGGATACTTAAAGATCTATAGACTGAAACAGCTTTTAGACTTTCAATAGATCAGCACGGAGCTTCTGGCATCTTTGCACACCAACAGTAAGGTACGGCTTAAGCGTACGCCTGTCCTTTTTATGGGAGTGCCATTTCAAGCCCCAAATAAACTAACTTGCAAGCAACTGTTACATTAACTAACTGTGTCAGCTCCGTATGTCTACATGGAGTTGCTGCTAACACTGGACTGCTCATCTAGCCCCAATTTGCTCAGTCCCAAGCAAATCGACTATTCTACTAGCCCCAAACAACATAATTGTATGAGGGGTGCTCTGTAAGCCTACACGGAACTGCCGTACACATTTGTCTGCTTTTATAACCCTAATTAACTCTTTTACAAGCATTTTTACTGCTTCTCTAGCCCTAGATAACCTAATTGCAAGTAGATAGCTCTGTATCTTAATACGGAGTTGCCGCTAACACTGGACTGTATCCCTAGCCCTAAATAATACAATTTATAGTAGTTAGCTCCGTATGTTAATACGGAGTTGCCGATAACTCTGGACTGTTTCTCTAGCCTTAAATAATGCAATTTTATGAATTCTGACTGTTGTTCTAGCCATAAATACTCTGAGTACAAGCAGTTATCTTCGTATGATAATACGGAGTTGCCACTAACATGGGACTGTTTTTGTAGCCCAAAATAACACACTTTGTAGGTGTTTTGACTGTTGTTCTAGCCATAAATAATCTAAGTACAAGCAGGTAGCTCTGTATGTTAATACGGAGTTGCCGCTAACACTGGAATGTCTCTCTAGCCCTAAATAACTCAATTTATATGCATTTTGACTGTCGTTCTAGCCATAAATAATCTAGGTACAAAGAGTTAGCTCCATATCTCTTTACGGAGCAGCCACTAAAAGTCGACTGTTTGTCTAACCTTAAATTGCTCAACCAAAGCTTTGACTGCTTATCCAGCCCTACATAGCCTAATCTCACACAGCTCGCTTCGAATGTCCACTTAGAGTTGCCGCTAACACTGACTGCTTTATTAGCTCAAAACAGCTCTACTGTAGGTATTTTTGACTGTTTTTCTAGCCCTAAATAACCTGATAACCAATAGTTGTTATATTAATGAACTCTGTCTGCCCTGCAGGTCTCCACTGAGTTCCTGCCAACACAATAATGCTGTTATTGTATGGCTGTATTTCAAATACATGTCCTAGATCTTCTTAAATTGTTAGACCACTCATAGGAAATTCATAGAGAATTACTCAGTTTACTAGTTTTATTATACCAATCTAAGGGAATTAATCAGGGAGCTACTAAATTAATATACAGGCTAAGCCATTCTAGATTGTATATAAACTGCGGTGACTCAATTGCTATTACTGCTTTCTTTTCTAGTTTGCATCATATGTGTGTTTTATGTTCTCATACAAACAAGATCTCTAAAAGTAGTCTAATGAGAGTTTCATGGTTCAATATGGAACATAGAAATTAATGTGAGCCCTTAATTGTTTAGTTTGAGTTACTACTGTACTGTTTCCACAGTTGCTCAGCTCCTTACTTGCACTCCACCCCTCCAACATTATCTCTTAGTCTTGCTAAACCTTAACATGCTGACATTATACTGTTTTCTTTCTCTCTCTCTTTCAGCTTGGAAGCCCTGTGCTAAGACACTGGCTGTCTCATCCACCTCCTATTTACCTTCTTAGAGTACCCTTTTAACAGAAAGAATTCCCCGAATCAACACCAATTTCTGGACTGCTAAAAGTGCCTCTCACCAGCATCGCAGTCAAGGCGTTAGCTACTGGGCAGTAAGGACCTGTACTGAACTCATCAAGACTGAGTGACTTTTTCAACTATTTTAAGGGCTAGCACACCTGTGGACCTACCCCGAGGCTTTTCCTCCCCTTATAATTATTGTCCTAACCAAGTAAGCTAAATGTTGTGGTTCCCCTCTTTACCACTAGATAGCAGCAAAACACAGGCCATGAGAACACTGTTTCTGACTTACTAAAGTTCCCCCAGCCCCACTACATAACACGTAGTCCAAGAATCACTAACTCTAGCATACATACATACCAAGCTAGCTCCCTAAGGAAATAAATAAGAAAGCATTACCTTTCAGACACTAGACTGAAAGGCATACTTCTAGCAAGCTGACCCACTTTACTTTTAGCCCCTACTCAGCTGTGTTCTTACACAATTCCTCACCCTACTCCTCTAGACACTAGACAGATAAACACCCCTTGCATTTTTAGCTAACTACAGTTTACATAGATAGTGTTACCTACCTACTTAAGGCATTGAAAGTGCTCAGTCTCTCTGCAATACTGATTACTTCTCAGCAGACTGCTCCGCTCCTCTATCCTACCCCAACTCCCATCCACTCCCAGTGGTCCTAGATTTAGACTAACTAGACCACTCCCACTCTCCCCTTCCACCAATCATACACACCTACCACTATACATATACAGCCACACCCCTCCTCTACCTACATACTTACTCATACCTTCCTATAGTATTTCTTCCCCATCCAATACCAATACCAATTGGGAATACTTCCCACTTAACTAACCCACCCACTCTATATACCTTATTATATTCGCCCATCCAATTCTATTCTTATTATATTCACCCATCCCCACCCCACTAACCTGTACTATTTAACACTAAAGTATGCCTAAGGTAACTAAACCCTTTACAACCAAACTAACTCTTCTAACAACATGTGTATTTGTCCTTACCTCAGCTTATATCCTCACCCTCATTGAAAAACCAACCTTTTACCAATTTAATTACTCTCCAAAACAAACTGCTACATTTACCTTTACCTACACACATACTCAAATAAAAATCACTTCCAATCCAAGCTACCTGCTACCCAGATACCATAGACTCTCACATACTAAATACTACAAACATACAGCAAACAAAGTAAAATATCTAATAAGCCATACTTATAACTCTACTCAAAGACTGAACCATCCCTTCTTGAAAGATGGTGACATTCACCCTAATCCAGGCCCACACACTGTCAGCTTAAGCAATACCACCAACCCCAATTCCACATCCCTCGTTAACCTCTCTAAACCCCCCAATTCTTTCCTTATAGGACATCTTAATATACAAAGTATTAATAACAAAATAGCCCACATTCACGCCCTGCTAGATATTTACTCCTTTGACATCCTCTGCTTCACAGAAACTTGGCTAAAACCTCATACCAAAGACAATGAAATCATTCCCCTAGGATATAATATATTAAGATAAGACCGTATTAAAGGAAAAGGTGGGGGAGTAGCAATCTTATATAAAGATGGACTACACATCACCTCTTTACCGTATAACCCACCACAGGATAATAATGCTGAAATCCTTATCTCCAAATTTCAAATCAACTCCAGCAAATCTATATATATCATCTATATCTATCTTCCTCCAGGTAACAATACCAATACTATCGAGGATTTCCTTTGCTGGACATCCTCTACTTATCCCCAAGAAACTATTATACTAGGTGACTTCAACACAGACTGGAAAACTGGAAATGCTGAAAACCCCACTGCTCCTATTAATCTTCATGGCTTTAGTCAAACATTTACCACTACAACCAGAATCAACAAACCAAATATAAAAGAAACCACCTTAGATTTTATTCTTACTAATAATCTTAAACCAACTTATATAATTGGAACTCTGCCTGATGATGTAAGCGATCACTCATTGACCTACATTATAAGGCAAAAAAATGATATTACTAACCCCCCCACTTATAGGGTATCACAGACCAACAAACACTTCAACCAAGTAACATTTCAAAATGAACTAAGTGCCTGTGACTGGAAGGCTTCAAAAATCCTTCCACTTGATGAGGCTGCTAAATACTTCAACTCCAAATTCTTAAGTATCCTTGATAGGCATGCTCCTAAACGCTCCATCAGAATGAAAACCAAACCAGCCCCATGGCTCTCTAAGGAAACCAGACAAAAAATGTTACTTAGAAACAAACCATGGACTAAATGGAGAACTTCCAAAACTCTCTCTGACCAACAAAACTTTAGGCAGCTTAGAAATATTTCAAAAAAGGCCAAACTTACTGACAAAAAGAACTACTACTGTAACTTACAGGAAATTCACCAAAATAACCCACAGAAATTCTGGTCAGGAATCAGTCGACTCTTACTCCCAGGCCACTCTCGTACTCTAACCCCACTAGGGTCTGATCATAATACCTCCATCCAAACTGCTAATGCTTTCAATACTTTCTTCACTGAGACCATACAGTCACTTGCCAGTCAACTAACCCCAGATAACTCAAAACCTCATACCACCAGTCCTGGCCCTCTTCCAACATTTAAATTGCAACCCATCCCTACAGATCTCATCCTCAAATTCATCCAAAAGCTTAAGCCTTGCACTCCTTCTGCTGACCAGCTACCATCTGAATACCTGCAAAAAGCAGCCAAAGCTATTGCATACCCAATATCCATCCTCATTAATAGAACTATTACAGAAGGGTACATCCCACAAATCTGGAAAATCTCTCATATCATACCTCTACATAAAGGTGGCAACTCGAAAGATTATTCTAACTATTGGCCTATTGCCCTTTTATCCCCCCTAGCAAAAATTATGGAGAAATGTATTCACCATCAGCTTTTAGACCACTTAACCCAACATAACATTCTCGCTAATTGCCAACATGGCTTTAGGCCATTTCATAGCACCTCTACCACCCTCTTATCCTTCACAGATTCCATTAACAGAAATCGTAACAGTAATATCCTCTCATCTGCACTCTTTATCGATCTCTCAAAAGCTTTTAACATGGTTAACCACACCCTTCTTATAAACATTCTAGAGTCCATTTCCCTTGATATACTGGCTATCCAATGGTTCAAGTCCTACCTTAGCAATAGACAACAAGCAGTTCTCTGGGATCAGAACTTTTCATCCCTCTTACCAGTCACCCTTGGAGTCCCTCAGGACTCTATTCTAGGTCCTCTCCTTTTTTCACTATTCATTAATGACCTGCACATAGCAATTCCTCAAGCCACCTGTATACAATATGCAGACGATTCAACAATCATATGCTCAGCTAACTCCCCTCAGAACTACATTCTTCAACTCAGAAGGTATTCAACATAATAGAGACCTGGTTCTTACAGCGTTGCCTCCTTCTAAATGCTAAGAAAACAAAGCTCCTACTCTATGCACCTACCAGTAAGTCCTCCCCAATAGACTTCTCAATTAGTTCTAACAGCGGTACCCTCATATCCCCAGACTCCAACACTAAACTGCTAGGAATTACTATTGATAATAACCTTAACTTTGACAGCCATATAAATAACACTAAAATCTGTAAACAAAAAACGTGGCTCCTTATACAAAATCAAACCCTTCCTAATACAATCAGCAAGAACCAAAATTGCTCACTCTCACTTAATCTCAACACTTCTTTATGCCTCACCCATTTACTCTAACCTAAAAAAAAATAACCTTAGCAAACTAAATAATTGCTACAATAGTATTGCCCAATTTGCTACTGGTAATCCCTTTAGAACCCATTATTGTCTGAACCTACTGCAACTAGGCTGGCTAGAATTACAAAATCTCCTTGCATATACGCAACTCACCATTGCCTACAAGCTATTATACCAACCTAACAATACTCCTATACTCTCTAACCTTATCATCCCCTACAAAAACCTTGATTCACTACACTCCTCTAACAAACTTCTAGGCACCACAATAAAGTCCAACAACAAAGCAGGTGATTCCTTGTTCTCAAACACTGAAGGTAAATATTGGAACCACTTACCTATAGAACTTACCTTACTTCCCTCTCTGCCTCTTTTTAAACAAAACCTCAAAAACCATCTGAAAATCCATTGGCTATGCCCTTGCAGCAATCCTGATTAATCCTTTTATTCTATACTTCTCACCGCTCTCTTTCACTTTTCTTCCTCAACACTGGAGCTTATCCCTGTAAGGACAGAGCTGTAAATAGTATTCCCTATACTACCTATTGTACTGTTTCTTACCTATATATTGTATAACTTACCGATTTTATCAAACTTTGTCTGACACTGTTTAACAGTTTTATCTTTTATCCTTTATACTGTGTATATATAGGTTGTATATTCTGTTGTGCTTATATTGGAGCTTTTCTCCCCGGGCCTCTCCTGAAAATGGAAATATATCCAGCTAGACTAGCCTGGTTAACAAATGTAAAATAAAAATAAAATAAATAAAATAAAAACATGTGGAGAGGATGTCATTATTTTGTGCTGACAGAAATCAATCTCTCACTACTCAGAGAACATTGAGTTCATATCATTAAAATGCAGACCCTTCTACTTGCCTAGGGAATTAAGTGGAGTGAGCATAAAAACTGTTTACATCCTCCCTAGTGCTAATACCAGCGTGGCATTGAAAATTCTGTATCTGTCAATAAATGACCTCCAGAATAAGAACCCTGAGTATGCCCATATAATTACAGGTGATTTCAATCAAGCTGACTTGAAATCCATATTACCCCATTACCATCAACATGTGAACTTTGCAACAAGAGGGGAGAACACTCTGGATAAGGTGTACACAAATATAGCACTGCCATACAAAGCAGTACCTTATCCACATCTGGGCAACTCAGGCCATCTGGCCATCATGCTGCTTCCTGCATACACACCACTGCTGAAAACAGGCAAACCTACAACCAAACAGGTAAGGATACGGCCTGAGGGAGCAGTCTTGGCACTACAGGACTGCTTTGAATGTGCGAACTGGTCAGTGTTTAGAGATGAAGCTGTAAAGAACCACCATATTAACCTGGAGGAATATACAGAATCTGTAATGGCCTATATTTCAAAATGTGTTGATGACGTAACAGTCAGCAAATGTATCACCATGCACTAATCAGAAACCCTGGCTATGTGGTAAAGTATATGAGCTCCAAAAGGCAAGAAATGCTGCATTTAAATCAAAAGACAAAGATGCCCTAGGAGAAGCCAGAGCAAATCTAAGTAGAGGTATAAAGAAGGCTAAGAGGACTTATGGACATAAAATTCAGAGACACTTCTCTGATCAAAGGGACTCCAGACATCTCTGACAAGGCATTCAAGCCATAACCGACTACAGGCCTGCATCCTCCCCATGTGATGACAGCACAGAATTTCCTAACAAACTAAACACCTACTTCAGAAGATTTGATATGGACATCAACACTGTGCCAAACAAGCTCCCTGTCGAACAGGGTGAGGAGGTGCTATGCTTAAGATCATTTGACATTCTAAAGACCCTGAGGCTAGTAAACCCAAGAAAAGCAGCTTGTCCTGATAATATTATGCGAAGGGTTCAAAGAAACTGAGCTACCCAACTGTCCACTGTACTAACAAATATATTGAACACATCCCTGCAAATAGCCATTGTACCCAGTTGCTTCAAAAATACGACAATCATTCTCTTATCCAAACAATCCCAGCTGACAAGCCTAAATGATTACCAACCTACTGCTCTTACATCAACAGTAATGAAGTGTTTTGAGAGGGTGATCAAGAACCATATCTATTCAAGCCTACCTACGACACTGAATACATTATAATTTGCTTATAGATCTAACCGCTGCAAGGCTGATGCAATAGTTATAGCACTTCATGAATCCTTGGCACATGTAGAGAACAAGAATTGCTATATTAGAATGCTGTTAATCGATTTTAGTTCCGCCTTTAACGCTGTCACACCCCAGAATCTGATATTGAAGCTGATCCAGCTGGGCATCAGTGCCCCCTATGCAACTGGATACTGAACTTTCTCATCAACAGTTTCCAAAAAGTATGGGTGGGAAATAACAGTTCAATCAGTATTACATTGAGCACAGGTGTCCCTCAGGGCTGCCTCCTGAGTCCTCTGCTGTTCACCTTGTTGACACACAACTGCATGGCCAAGCATGAATCCAACAAAATCATCAAGTTTGTGGATGATACCACAGTTGTAGGTCTTGTCAGAAATGAGGAAACAACCTACAGGGATGAAGTGGAGCATCTGATAGGCTGGTGCGACAGCAATAATCTGGCCTTAAATGTAAGTACGACCAAAGAATTAATAGTGGACTTCAGGATGACTCAGGAAATACAGCAACCTCTGGGAATTAAGGGGTTAGCAGTGGAAAGAGTCAAAAACACCAGGTTTCTGGGGATGCACATGTCAGATGACCTATCCTGGTCCACTCATATTAGCCACAAAGTGAAAAATGCACAACAATGTCTGCACTTCCTATGGAAACTGAGGAAGGAAAACCTGTCTCAGTCCATCCTCAAAGCCATCTACAGGGGCCATTGACAGCATCCTCTCAAATAACATCATAGCCTGATATGGTAACTGTAAATTGTCTGACCACAAGGCTCTCCAGAAGGTAGTGAGGACAGAGGAAAAAGTCATTGGTGCCTCGCTCCCATCCATGGATGATCTGCACAAGACTCAGTGTGTGGGAAGGGCTAAGAAGATAATCAACCATCCCACTTACCTTGCCCTTGGCAAGTGCCTTTGCTCGGGCAGATGGTATTGCAGCTTACACTACAAAATATCTAGATTGAACAGGAGCTTCTTTTTTCTACTTATAAGGCTGCTGAACTTGAATACCAGGCATGACAGTGAATAATTAGATCAATATGCCACATGCTATGAAGTATCAGCTATAGTAATCACTCTGGCAAATTGCTTCAGTAACTCGTACAGTTAGCCTTATTTCTTATGATATTACTTCCGAATGTGCAATAGTCAGGAGTGAGTTACAACTCTATATATGTGCAATATGAACATCAGAATATATCATAATACAACTGATGAAGTGCAATATTCTAAGCAATCACAATGTGAAGTCATAGTCTTGCAATACCTACTAGTGTAATACTGTCTAATGTCTTCCTGTCCAATTGTGGTAATTTACTGATTTGTTAGTATTTTGATTATTACTGTGTGAGCATTAGTCTTACTGTCATTCAAACTATTTGTTCATTGTTATATCTTGCATGGAGATCAAAGCAATGTCATTTTGTTCAGCTTGCACTGCTGCGTATATCTGATTGACAAAAAGTTTACTTTGACTTTGACATTGGTACCATTAGTTTTCCCTTAATTAATATATATTTCCCATCCTTTCCAGTTCTTTTGTTTCAGCTTACTTCTCTAAAGCTGAACCCTGTTACCTTCAAATCCCACTAGTTATCTAAGAATCACATTTATAACTTAAATATCTGTGTTATTTTTTTCATTGATATTTCAAGGAACTCTATTTTATTTCTTAGATATTTTTTTGCACTGGAGTTTCCAGCTGGCACAAAGCATACACTGGGATTCAATAACACCTTCACTAAGTGCACACCGTTGTGAGTGAACAGACAATACAGACATAACTCACACCTTCTTCCTACTGATATTCTTGCAGCTTTAAATATTGACAGGGATTCATAAAGGTTATCAAAAATTGCAGATGGCATGTACACTTAGTATAATCTTTCCGAGTGACTAGAAAGCTCAAAAAATTTAATAAGAATGTTCTTGAATGCATGTCGTGTACACTTAGTGTAGGCTTTATTGAATCTGGCCCATATTCTTTATATGAGTACTTTCTTAGAGACTACCATCAATATGAAAGAATGAACTTCTATATTGATTCCTAGTAATACTGTAGACTATAGAAGTATTTCACTGGCCAGAGACAAATGTCAACCTTGTTTCCCATAAAACTTCACTTTCTGTTTAAAACAGCCTCATAGATCAATAAGATTAAACTCCACAGTGTAGCATTTTTAATATGTAAAATGTAAGAGTAAAGCTTTTATTATATGGTATCATCGAGAAGGGACCTGAGGTGATCTTATCCTGTTAGATGAAGAAAGGTAAACAAGCCTTTTTTGAAAAGGACGTGAAAGTACTTGTGAGGTCCTATATTTAACAAGATGGTAAAATTCTGAGCTGCACAAGTAATTGTAGTTCTGAAAGTGTTAAGATGAGTACCATGACACTGATTTGACTGTTTGGTGAGCCCAGTTTTATAAACTGTGGCCGGGATTCACTAATCCTCCATGTAAGACTAACTAAGTCTTAGTCGGAGACTGCAGTCTAAGAGTATGACGTCAGCGCATCATGCATATGCATGAGGGCATGCTGACTCAACTCTAAGGCTAACACGGAGCGTGCGCAAGTGCAGGGGGCATGTCAGACTGCCTAGCAGACCAAATATCCATGCCCCTGCAAGTGCCTAAACAGCAAATGCCACCAGACATGAGCGAGTCCGCTCAAATGTGTAAATCTCCAACACTACACTTCCCCACATTCCAAACCCATGTACAAATATAATAAAATGTAAAACCATTTTTTTCCTCATTCCCGATATAGCTGCCCATATTTGCACGTGTGTGCGTGGGTTTGCCCATTGCTTAGCTACAGTTAGCAGTTCAGACATCGAAGAGGATAATAAACTACTTATATGCAAATTAAGCCAAATAGCAATAGCGTAGTGGTAGAGCCTTCGCACAAAGAGGAGGCATTCACGGTTTGAGTCCCACCACTCCCCTTCTCATTTTCTGCAGTAAATCTGTGCATAAAATTAATTCCTGACATTTACCTTTTAACTATTAGTACAATGCATTGAAATGGCCTATGTAGTAGTGAATGATATTTTATATATATATATAAGAAGGTGAAATGGACATACATACTGATAAAGTCATAAGTAATGTATCTTAAGCAGTGTGAAGCACTGCTAAGCAAAGTTTACCAGTATTAAGCATATTTGAGTATAATTGTTCATAGCTTAGCAGTGCTTTAACTAGAGCAATAGCTTTGCGCGGAGCTGCACTTCTCACCAACTAGTGCAAACAAAACATGTTTGCACGAAGCTGCGCACTGCACTAACTAGCACACCGTCGGTAAACATAGAGCAACGTTGGACAAAGTTGAGCAAAGTTGGCTAAACACAGCCACACCCCCTACCGGTCAGGCCAGTATTAAAATAAAAAGCAATGACAGGCCTTGAACCCCCGGAATGGTGTGCACCATAATCACAGTACTGATCCACTAAGCCATGACAGCATTTGATGTTCATGGACTGTCAACACACATATACATATTAATCAAAGTTTACCCAGTGCTAAGCAGGTGTGCACTCAGCTGAGAATTTTCAATTCCGGCCAGTCACAAATAAGTGTGGGAAATGAGGCATATTTAAGCTCCTAGGTGGGAATACTTGCCATAACTGGTTGTAGCTATCATCTGCAGGCAGCAATGGCTGGTGTTGGAGAGGGCTCTTGCTTCCAAGCGCAACAGTGGGGCATTGAGGAGTCAAAAGTGATGGTTTGGCTCCTCGTCCATCATCATGATGCTAGACTCCTGCAGGGCCAGTTCCAGAGCATGGAATACAAAGCAGAAGCCTGGAATCATCTCGCACATGAACTCACCAGTGCCACAGGCATCCCTTGGACTGTTGAGCAGGTCAGACACCACCATGCAGACCTGAAGAGATGCAAGCAGGACCAACTGAACCAATGGATACAGGAGGCCCGTGTGATGCAAAATGCCCCACTACTGTGTAGGTAGCCATGGAATGAAGTATGTAAAAATTGCTAGTGTAGTCCATAGTATGGATAGGTATATGTCTCAATACCACTTCATTTACTTCACAGCCGCAGGTGTCCATGCTGCGAATCAGCAAGCTTATGCAGATAGGCTGCTAAGGCTGCGCCACCAGGCAGGTTAGTAATTTTTCTGCATGTACTGTTATATAAAATAAGTGAGAGAGCCTGACAAAAAGTGTTGTAGCCCAATAATAAAGGTATAATAAGGCTTGAATAACCTCTCTGCATGTACTGTTATGTAAAATAAGTGAGAGAGCCTGAAAATAAGTGTTATAACCCATTAATAAAGGTATAATAAGTCCTGAATTATTTCTCTGCATGTATTGTTATATAAAATAAGTAAGAGCCTGAAAAAGAGTGTTATAAACCATAAATGAAGGTATAATACATCCTGAATAAGACATGTGCATGCACTGTAATATCAAATAAATGAGAGAGCCACTAGAAAAGTGTGTAATGTAATTAATAAAGGTATAACTCCTGTAGTGTGTCCATGTCACTTTCTTCAAAATGTTGATATACTCTTGCAGTATAGAAATAGTAGTGTTGTATTAAGCGCTGTCAACACACACTTGGGTAGGCCCATAGAAAGTGGATGAAGGGAGTGCCAGTATCTCTTAAGCATATATACAGTCCTCAACTGTTGTTTCAATGCTGGCATGTATAGGTAAATCCGGTAGCTTGTTATTGTGTTCACCAGAAATGTCAGTGTGCTGCTAGAAATGTAGGGGGCTGTTAAAATATAACTGATAATGTCACCTGAACACATCCAGATATGTAGACATATAAATATAAATAAAATATATAAATACATATCAGTAACATCTGCATCCTGGACAGTTTGTATGTCAGATACAGGTCAGGTATATAAGGAACTAGCAAAACACATTTCACAACATAATGGACATTGACTAGTGTAATAATGCATGTGGGGATATATACTTGCAGTCAATAGGAATGTAGTGTAAACTATAAGTACATATAAGTTGTTAATGGAGGTATCTTTTTACACCCTACTGTATGTGCATAAACAATGCAATTCCACACCTCAATGGGTATGTGTAATCTCAAAACATTTGTTTGGACATATGTCCTATTGGTTTATAAATATCTGCATTTACTTTGATGCATGTGCCCTGTTCAAACACCACAATCTTGGTGGCCTGTTGCCACCAATCAATTCTGCATGCTGTTAGAATGTCCACTGTTGTTCTATATATGCATGTGTTATGCTTGCTGTTCAACTGTTGGAAATCTGGTGTGTTGGGTTAATGGGAATATTACTGCATGCTGTTACAACTAATTTGGAATGCTGTTGGCTGTTACCAACCTATATTGTCATTAAATTCTCCTAAACACAGAATGTATGGGAAGGCCGGTCCCAGCGGACCCACCTGTCCCACATCAGCTGGCGATGGCACCTGGCACCAGCAGGTCCCGAGCCCAGCTCAGGACTTCCTCCTCCATTGGCCCTGTGCCACCTTCAGGTGGAAGCGCTGCAGGGGATGGGGCTCATCCCACCCCTACAAGCATGGCCGGAAGAGGGCCACCTATCACCCTCCGAATGGTCCGGGCTGTGGTGCATAGGGAGATCGAGCATTCAGTTGCTGATCCTGTACACCAGCTCGAGGCAAGGGTGGCACAACTCACGGGTGAACCTGCCCCTCCTATGCAGCCCCCAGTACAGCCACCCTACAGGCAGTGAAGGTGCAGTGGTGACTGCCCATAGGTGGGGATCTCAGTTCCACTGTTGCCATCTGTGGGCTCATGGGCTTGTGATTTCCAAACATCCTTCCCCGTCAATGGTGTTCACCCACCCCATGTGTCATATTCCGCCCCTGTATGTGTCTTGTTTGTCTTGTCTGTTTACCTCCCCAACCTACCTCCCAAATATACCTACTTCCCCTACCCCACATTCCACTCTCACCTGAAAAAAAAAATGGGCAATCTGCTCGCACAAAAAAATTACGCCCCATACATAGATGCCCATTTTGCACAAATGTCCACTGGACATAGAAACTGAAATTTTATTGGCAGTACAACATACTTCGTTGTCCTCACCCCTCTCTCAGGGGTGGAAGGTTTCAAATTTCCCTCCAAATTACTAGTGTATGCACAGCTGTTGCTGTTAAAGAAAAGGGCAGCTATGGATCTTCCCTACACCCATTCTGCACATCCCGAGCTGTTTTCCCTACTGTCTTTCCTTCTTTGTGCCCCTTTTTCACCACTTTCCTATCTCCCCATTTTCTTTTCTTTCAAAGAAATGAGCACAGGGGTTAGCGTGAGTAAGCACTTTTTAGCAGTAGTAAGCGGGTTTACGCGAGTATGTGCTTGTGTGCGTTTAGCTTAGTATTGCTAAGCGTCGCGCAAACCCGCACAAAACCACTTACAACTGCTTAAAGTGCCTTAGTCACCCTGCATATGAGGGGCCTTGTTGTGCTCAGCAGAAAAAATAAAACACCACTGTCAGTCTCGAACCCCAGACCTTGGACACACTAGACTGCATGAAGTACCACTAGGCCACAGTAGACATATAGCAGGTTGTTGCTGGAATATATATATATCATGCATCAGAATGTGTGAATGTAAAGGAAAGATAGGAATGCCATAACACAAAACCTGTTCTGTGGAACTTTACCAGCAGTTGTTGTGGAATTGCATTACATGACTGTGATAACAGAACCAGACATTCTAGCAGTAAATAATGTTACAGCAGCACTTTACAACCCCCACACAGTATCATAGAAGGACAATCCCCACCCAAATGTACAAAATACCTGTGTGTTCAAGGTACAGCAAGGATGTAGGTAGGCATACTCAGTACTGGAATTGTCCAGTTTTCATGAGCATCCTGTGATAATGTCAACAATAGAAAAAGCTCAAACTGTGCAGAAGTGAGTACGTTAATATCCACAGTACAGCAGTTCCCAAACAGCTCATGTGCAAAATGAAAACATCTCAATAACTACGTATGTATGCCAGCTAATTGTATAAGTAGAAAAGAAAATACATACTCCCATGTATCTTGTGTTAGCATTTGTAGGGGTGAGTACAATTCTACACTGTCAACTGTGTACTGGAAGTGGAAACATTCAGGTTTGAGTACAACATTCAAATCACTGGCTACACTCCTAGCATCAGTTATGAGAAGTATACCAACCTTCTGACTTACACAACGGTGTCCACAGCAAACAAGCATGGTCCCCACTTTGGAAAGCTGAAAGGGCTACACCTACCTGATTTAGCAATTTATAGTATTGGGTTGCTATGACAGTGAGTACTGCAAGTACCTCACAGCAGGCTGCATACAATTGCCAAAAGGTGGCCACCAATTGGTGCAGAGGCCATCACATGCACATGTGCAGATGCCTATAAAAGCAGGCTGTACTTGCTGTCCTCACATGCAATCACTTCATTGCAAGTACGGAGGGAGAGAGAGCGAGAGAGGGAGACGTACAGACACAGCCAACAGCAGCAGGAAAAAAGAAAAAAGATCAACCACAAATATAGTGAAAGAAAAAGTAATATATAGCAAAAAAAAAAGAAAACTACAAGAATATATTGAAAAAATATATATATTGAAAAAATATATATTGGAAAAAAAGTATATTGAAAAGAAAAATATATTGCAAAAAAAATCGCATATTGAAAAAAATATATATATATATTTAAAAAAATATTTAAAAAAAATATATATTGAAAAGAAAAATATATTGAAAACAAATTATATTGCAAAAGTAATAATATATTGAAAAGAAGAATAATCATATTGAAATAAAAAACATATCTTGAAGAAAATCATAAGCTATAAAAAGAAAAGCTATTACAAAGCACACGAAACAGAGGAATACAAACACATACAAAGGTAAGGTATGAAACAGCTATGTATTTACTGGCATGTTAGTAGATGTTTATGAAGAGTACTCTACATAGTTTGAATGATCCATATGTGGCAGCAGTAAGTATCTATGCACAGATGTCCTGCTTAACTACTGGCATGGAGACATCAGTGTGTAGCTGTGTGCAGTGGGATATGACTGTGACATATGTAGTTCAGCATTAAATGTCAAACATCTGATCCATGGTATCTGTGTTCTGCACAGTAGTGTGTACAATGTCTGCTTGTGGGAGTAGCGCATATGGTTATATAAACATGGATGTGACAGACTAACAAATGCATGATAGTCATATTAATGTGTAGCTTAGCATTGGCAACAGCTGTACCAGGCTAGTATGTTAATCTAGCATTTGCAGTTATATATACACCCTCTAATATTACTGTGTGCTCACATGTGACACCTGTTCATGTTGCAGCAAGGCACAATAGGTCAGCTGTGAGGTACACAAACTTACAACAGTGTGGACCTTGTGTGTGTATGGCACACAGATATGGAGAGATCTGTCTGTGTCAGATATATTAGCATCTGTACATGTGCATAGAGCAAGGGACATAATGCAACTGTTTGTGAAGGGTGGAGATATATATGTTGTTGAAGGTTGTTATGTGCATATGTCTATGTAGGTTGTAGTTTGTGGCAAACAAGACAGCATACAGTGCTGTTATATGACATGTGGTGGTTAAACGCTGTGGGTATGATTCCTCAGGTTTGTAGTGTTGCAGCCAGTAAGGCCTGCTAAAGCTACATGGGCTGAGAACACCTTCAATGCATTCCGCACAGCACTGTGCAATATTATGATATAATGGTATACCTCACAACCTTTGCATAATTGATATCCCCACCATGAAAGGTGGACTGTATGTGTGCCTATATGAATATCTACATGTACACCAATGGATGTTTATATGTATGTGTGTGTGTGTGTGTGTGTGTGTGTGTGTGTGTGTGTGTGTGTGTATATATATATATATATATATATATATATATATATATATATATATATATATATATATATATATATATATATATATATATATATATATATATATATATATTTAGAGAGAGAGAGAGACAGGGTCAAATTTACTGCAACAGATGCCTGGTGACAAAGCCATGGACCCAAGCTTGCTGTTGGCACTGCATTGGCATAACTTCTTGCAAAGACTCTGTACCCATGAACTACCACATAGGTGGTAGTCTACTTTAAACCAAAGGTGTGATAAGAGACCATGGGACACAGGTGGACAGTAGTCACCCCTTTGATAATCACAGTGCCACACTAGTCATGTCAACTGTCTACGTGGCACACATCATCACAAAAGGTGTGTCATCCAGGGAAATAAAGGTCAGTGTTCCCCTCTACTCATCACACATAAAGCCCATTATCGAGTACAATGCCCCATGCGGTATGTACCTCCCAAGAGATCTACAGCAACTGGAAATGACAAAAGACATACCTCACAAAGATTAATACCTGCCTCAAACAGGTGCCCTATGTAGACCATTTCACAAACCCACAGCTAGACTGTGTTGCATACCGCCTACACAGAGGTGACCTCTGCCTAACATACTAAGCTATGTCAAACCCAGAGCTGTTGGACATGCTCCACGTAGACAGATTACAATCCCTACAAGCTACACGCTCTAGGGACCTAAACCTTGTGACCTTAATAGACTGCACATACTGGAGGGATAGATTCCTATCTCAGAGACATCCGATACTCTGGAACAAACCACCTATCAATAGCAAACAAAGCCCCTAATTAGCTGTCATCAGACATAATCCTGATGAATGTATGGTGGATAGGAAATACACCCCGGGAATCACCTCTGTGGCTCTGCTTGACAGGGCCATATGAAACGTACTTACCTGTGTGACAAATGCCAGGGTAGCGTATGGCTAGACTTTTATAGGCCCTAGGGCCAATAGCCTACTACCTACCTATGAAGCGATATACACACCCACATGTACTTGTCGCAATAATTACTATGTGAGGTTGACTGAGTGTGATGGTGAATGAGTTGATGAATATGTCAGAGTTCTGTATATGTGTGATAGCTTAGTGGGAAACTGTTTCAGTCATGGTATTATGTGTCCTAGCTGTGATCCCAGCAAAAGATGTGTATGCAATTGCTAGGCAGAAAAAGCAGTATGCCATATGGTCTGACGTAGTCCCTTGGTGTTAACTGGGGTGTCCCATTGTAGGTTAAAGTAGTACATGTATGCTTATTGAGTGTTACTACAAGTGAATCCAACTCATGTATGAACTGTAGTACTAGCTGAAGCTGTATGCCTACACAGCACAGTATGGTGTATGTCCACATTTCTTGGAACCACTGTTTTGTGTGTTCCCTATAGTCCTCACAGATTACATACCTCAGGCATAAGGCTTTGTAACTACTGACACACAGTACTGTATGGTACACATGTAAAGGTCATCTGGCTTGCCATACCTTTGTGTCTGGTATGTATGTCTGATGTGTGTGTGTGGGTATGCCTGTACCATGGCCTTGGTCATATGTGTGTTACAGGATATAAGTGCGTATCTAGCAACATGTATAGTCTAGTACAGCAGTATGCCACCTATATTAACGAATGTGCACATATGTTAGGCAGGGGTTTGCCATCAACGACTAGTGTGGTATACTGTTAACACTGTAACCGGACTTTACAATCATTGCAATGGAATACATATGTCCTGATGCATGAGCTTGATATATACCTCCTGTGGCTAGGTGGTGCATTGGGTCGCATACAGTGTGCCATGTACTGTTGTATAGTCTTACATACTGATTTATCTTTGTTGCTGTGCAAAACATGGTTTGGTATATAGAGTGTGCCAGGCACTGTCAGGCAGTTGTGGGCTGAGCACTGATATGTGGTATTGAAAGTGTGTATCCTCTGACAGCTAATAGGGTGCTGTATATGGCAGTTAATTGATATCTGTACTTTAGAATGTTAAGTGTGCCACATGACATGCTCACACATATTGTTTCATTGTCTTCCAGGGTAATGGCCCACCATCGTAACCCCACCTACAGCACAGCAGAGGAGGAACTGATAACAGCAAGCCTTGTGCAGCACTATGCCCTGCTGTTCTCCAGAACCAACCAGGACCAGCATGAGCGGACTGCACTGTGGCAAGATCTTGTCCATAGGGTAAATGACATAGGCATGCATAACCGGACATATGAGCAGTTATGCCATCACTGCAGTGATTTAATTAGACATGTCCAGCTGTGTGCATCAGATATCCGTAGACAACAGCCTGCCACAGGTGGTGGAGTACCCATCCAGCCCCCCTCACCAGAGTGGAGGAGCTGCTCCTGAGCCAGGGGGATGCTGGCCAACAGCAACAACATCAAGCAACATGTATCATCATGGAGGCCGGAGCCACCCAGCAAGTTGACATGGAGTGTGCAGGTAACATGGCATAGCTGTACACTACTGTTGCCTCTATTAGTAGAGCATGCTCATGTGAGATGTGTACTATGTAGTTAGAGGATGTGGTGCCTAGTGTTGTGCAATATGAATAATTAGGAATGTAATCTGTAGGCCTGTGACAGTCAACCATTGTACTACTGTAAGATTGCAGACACACAGTAGCAATGCCACAGTTGTTGCCACTGACAAACTGTCTCATATCCTTGTAGGTCCCTCTGGTGTGACAGCAAGGCAACAGACTCATGCTGGTGAGTGTGTTCTACATTTAATATTACTAATTAAATGTGCATGTCATAGGTGAGCTGTAGGCTATGTACACGTAACACACCTACACATAATGCATGCTGTGCATGTTTGCTGTGAGACTATGCACCTCCCAGTAATGTGGGTAGCTGTCTAAAACACATAACAATACACAGAGCATCCCACACAATTGTGGCAATACTGTAGTGGACATTTGATAGGCAGAGGCAATACACATGCACACAACATACACAACTTTGCCATATGCGGTAAACGTTCACATTCTACACATGGCGTATTCAGACACCTGCTGTAAGGTCACACTCCAGTATCCCAAATGTCATCCGCACAGCACACGCACCTGTCTCCCCCTATTAGTTTCACACTTACTTCTAACAATGGCACCCTTATCTCTCCTGACCAAACAACCAAACTTCTAGGAGTTACTATCAACAACCTACTAAAATTTGATTTTCATATCAACTCTATCATAAAAACAACTAACAAAAAATTAGGTTCTCTCTACAGAATCAAATCTTTCTTAACTCCTGAAGCAAGAACTACCATAGCCAGAACATATCTTATCTCTACTCTACTATATGCATCCCCCATATATACTAATCTTTCTAAACATAACATCAATAGGCTTACAACAGCCTATAACAACATGGCCAAATTTGGCACTGCCTCTCCATATAAAACACATCACTGCCTGAACCTCCTTAACCTATGGTGGCTGGAGTTACCTCACCTAATTCAATACTATCAGCTTACAACTGCCCATAAAGCCCTTCACCACCCAGAAAAGATACCAATGCTCTCCACCCTGATAAAACCCTATAACAACCTAAAAACCCTACGCTCTTCCAATAAAATACTGATTCAAACCTCTCTATCAAAGAATACAGCAGGTGACTCGATATTTTCCAACTCAGTTGGTAAAATTTGGAATCAACTTCCTACAGACCTCTTAGCCCAAACTTCTATCACACTATTTAAAACTCAACTGAAACATTTTCTAACCAATCACTGGCTTTGCTCTTGCAATAACCCTAGCTGATCACGTACCTCCTACCTTCTCCTGCATCCATTGCACTGTCTCCCAACTCTATTTCTCCATTTTATTTTTCATCTCTACCTAAGAAATTGACTCTCTCAACTTCAAACTAAAACTTTCTAGTAACTCTATCTTTTGCTTTTAAACTACTTAATTATTTATGTCTCACATTTTATATACCTGTACTGAAGAAATTTGATACTCTCTGTTTTCACCTTTTGAACTTACTGAAAAGATAGCCTAAATGCCTGTTTTAGTTGCGTCTTAAATTCCCTATGTAATTATGAATGCCTGTTTTAGTTGAATCTCAAATTACCTATGTACTTTGACCTGTACTGTAGAAATTTGATAGTCTCTGTATTCACCTTCTTGAACTTACTGAAAGGAAAGCTTATATGCCTGTTTTACTTATGTCTTAATTCCCTATGTAATTTTAAATGCCTGTTTTAGTTGTGTCTTGAATTACCTATGTACTTTGAATGTATTTTTGTTATTATGCATTAGATAGTGGAGCTTTTCTCCTCGGGCCTCCACTGAAAATGGACATGTATCCAGTTGGACTAGCCCGGTCAACAAATGTAAAATAAAATAAAATAAAAATAAATATACCTGAGGGGCTGATGCCTCTTATGTGGCTGTTCGACACTCTTCAACACATAACACATTCATGTTAGGCAATGCCCCCTATTGGGCACCATACAAACCCATGTAACAACTGGCTGTGAAATGGTGAATGTAGACATGGTACAGCAGTTCTGGTACAGCATGGTATGTGCCGGTCTGGCACACATTAGTAGCCTTGAGTGACCACATGATGCTGCATGATGATGGCTCATGGTACTATACCCCATCCAATTACCGTGACCACAGTACTACACATAGCATTAACTGCTGTGCACCTCAATGTTGGGTGTGTGCACACATATGGACCGATACACAATATGCATAGCAATCACCTTTTGTACAAAGTGACACATATATGCCTGGTAATGCTATTGAGTGTATAGGTCACATGACACACACTGTGTATGTGTGATGTTTAATGTTATAGTTGTGTTGTAGCATGCCATGTCATGGCTGGCACTGGCATGACCACAATATGTCCTACACTCAACATAACCACTGTACAATGGCTATGTTGAGCAATGGTATTCCATCAGGTATACATGCACCACTCATCTTGTGTGTATACATAACATTCATGTGCTAAACCTGTGTCCACATTTATCTGCTAAAGACACAGACGCTCTAATCAGAAATGGGTATCTATGTGACACACAGATACACATCCAGCCATGGTATGTGTACCTGTGAGTGATGGTGCACAGGACATTGCAGAGCTTTTAATACTTACACAGCAATGTTGTGTCCATGTAAACATTGCGTTCCAGGGTGAAGCCAATCACTGAACAACAACACACATGCATCAAAGCCATGTATACTGTTATTAGCAAGGGCTGTCTACACCCGCACTGCATGCTGTTGAGCAACACACATCCTGCATGCTGACACGTGTGATATCACTGTTTGCCTTGTGATACTGTACCCCACCATCACCCGCTATTGAGTACATTCTGGATTGCTGGTGGTGGTGTGTGTGTGTGTGTGTGTGTGTGTGTGTGTGTGTGTGTGTGTGTGTGTGTGTGTGTGTGTGTGTCTGTTTTAGTGAGGAGTGCATTTATGGCGCATGTGTGCATTTGTGCATGTGTTCATGTATTCATGTGTGCATGTGTGCATGTGTGCATGTGTGCATGCGTTCATGTGTGCATGTGTGCATGTGTTCATGTGTTCATGTGTGCATGTGTGCATGTGTACATGTTCATGTGTGCATGTGTGCATGTGTGCATGGGTTCATGTGTTCATGTATTCATGTGTTCATGTGTTCATGTGTTCATGTGTACATGTGTGCATGTGTGCATGTGTGCATGTGTTCATGTGTGCATGTGTGTATGTGTGCATGTGTTCATGTGTGCATGTGTGCATGTGTGCATGTGTTTATGTGTGCATGTGTGCATGTGTGCATATGTTCATGTGTTCATGTGTGCATGTGTGCATGTGTGCATGTGTGCATGTGTTCATGTGTGCCGACATCATGTACAGGTTGTAAAGTGTGTTTCCTGTCTTCCTCTCACAGGTGCTGACTTTGGGCTGGTTCACTGCAGCAGGGACACTGATGTCACTGAGCAAAATAGTGATAATGATGATAGGTGTGTTGAGGCACAGGCGTGTTTGCCAGTGTCTGTTGTTGGACCACCAATCGACAGTACACAAGTGTCCACTCCATCCATGCACACAGTCATACTGCCAATACATCCATCACCAATGCCCTTACTGAGGGACAACGTACAGTCGGCATTGGCCAGGACAGTGTGGTATCCATGGCACATGCATCCCAACACAGCAGCCATACCCAGATGTCTGGAAGTGTACCACATAGGCAGATGTCCAGGGATTCTCATCAGAACACTGTTGCTCATCATGCCACTGGCAGATGTGCCACAGATCTTACAACCTCATGCATGTTACAGGCTGTCATGTAGGCACAGGCACATATGGAACGGTACACCAGACAGGGACTAAGGGCACATAGGGCACATAACACCACCATGATTGACAGTATCCGTGACCTAGCTGGCGCCATCAGTAATTACACTGAGGCCACTGATAGACATTGGGGAGAGACATTAGATGTCCTCCGCAATGTCATGTCCATGTGTCAGGGCAGTGCGGGATGGTTGAGTCATCGACGTGGACATATGCCAGCAACACCAGCAGCTGACAGTTGCTGTGGACATCCCCCAAGCCACAGCCACTCCCATAGTGCCAGTACTAGCCCCAGCAATGTTGAGGGTGGGCTGTCCATAGAACATCCTAGAAGACCACGTGCACATGGCTCTGGACAGTCTCAGCAGGGACCTGGGTCCAGTGTACATCCATCTACCTCTGGGGATAGTACCCAGTCTGGCTTAGTACCCGATAGTGTCAGTAGCACCCCTACCAGGCACAGGTACCGTATCCTTGGCCAGAGACGGTGATCTGTAAAGCCTCGCAGGTACAGTCTATGGCTGTCCCACAAATATCCATATATGGCAGCCACATGGTGGAACTGTGTGCATGCAGACACAGGCACACATAATCCAGACACCTAGGGCTTACACATACCCACACACATTACATCAACATTGGCCCATACCAGTATTCTTGCCCCTCACACACACACACACATACATGTTGATTGGATGGCTCACTGTAGGCCGCTGGCAAACCAACAACACACCCTGTGCATATGATGAAACCTGTCCCACCTCCTGTCATCTATAACATCGATGCAGGAACAGGCTACCATGGTGCTGATGCACAGGGTGTCTTTATAGCAGTATAGCAATGTTAGAATGTTGTCAGCAGTAGAGTGTAATGATATGCTTGAAGGTGTAGCTGAGCAGACATGATGCATTTAAGCTATTATTGTCATTGTAGTATTGTTTACACCAGTGTTAGTTCCAATTGTGTATTGTCTGCCCATGTGCCACTTGGCTAATGTGTGCAGTATTGGCAGCATGTGTTAGAGGGTGGACAGTATGTGTGGGATGTGTGTAGCACAGATATGCAGGTGTACAGTTGTGAACATGGTGGAGGTGCACTGTCTGCATGTACATGCATAGTGGACACATGGGCAGGGTGACATGCTCTGTATTACACAGTAACACTCCATAGTTTCTATTGGTGGCCAGTATGCATTGTACTGCACACATTTCGGAACCTGACTACACATGTGTGTATGACATGGTTTGACACTGTGCTGTGGGTGATACTGTTACTATCTGTCATTGTTTTGCATTCTGGTAGTATACATGACTTCAACAGCCTGGCCATAACCAATCTATCAATGATGTCTTGACAACTGACACACACATGTAGGACACACAGCAACATTTGGATCCTTCAGGTACTATACTATGCCAGTAACCAGTGGTATTCACCTGCACCCATTACTGAGACCACTCCTGTTTGGCATATGGCTCTCTTAGGTACAAACAATCACAGTAGGGATATGTCTGTCCATGTCTGGTAATGCATACTGTGACCTATACTGCATTCTACAGGTGACACACACATCCTCCACAAGTGTATCATACAGACAGATACCTGTTGTCAAACCCATGCTGTAAAGCTATAGGCCAAATTAAGCATAGTCATCCACCTTTACGGAACATAATATCCCCACAGTACCACATAGGTAGTGGCCACCAACATGATGAACAGGTGCCAATGTATACATGCAACCTAGTGCTACGTCATCTCTCCTTTGATAATCACATTTGCTAAGGTATTTTGAAATCCCTCGGTGGATCACATAAGCAATAAGGGGTCTGCATGCATATCCACAAAGGTTGTTGTACACCTATCATGAATAGTCATCATTGACAGACTTTGCTGTGTTTGAACAGGTCTGACATATACCTCGGCCATAAACCCTCACTCACACAATTCAATAGGAACCGTAATGAGTGTGTGTGTGACACAGATGACCTAGGCCAGGCATCACTGCAGTGGCTGGCCTTGTCACAAGCATACAGATGTGACCTAAGGTCTGGGAAGCAGCAGCACAGTTTGGCAAAGATGACAGCTGTGTTCTTAGATAAAGCAGGGTTCCCACAGATGCAATAATTGAGGTAACATGTACGTATATGTATTTGCCTCACAGGTACCTCACATGTGCAATGCCTACTGATATGTCATACGGTAGTAAAAGCAAAACCCACAACATATTGACCAACAGTGTCACACATAGAGAGCACACACACTCACCAAGTGCAGGATTCAAACCCCTACCTAACTACTTTATGATACTAGAGGAGTATGCATTAACACAACGTGCTATACACATTACTGGAGGTCTAATTTCCACAGGTATATTTGTAGGATGGTGACATCATCAGACTTGACAAAGATAAGTATACCACTTGTAAGGTGTAGTACTACTCTACAAAAAGGTTGCTCCTCTCCAAGGTAATAACGCACACACACACACAGTTGTCAAGTGGAGGATTAAAATCCCTACCTAACTACTTCATGATACTAGAGGAGTACGCATTAAAACGACGTGCTATACACATTACTGGGAGGTCTCATTTCCACAGGTATATTTGTAGGATTGTGACATCATCAGACTTGACAAAGATAAGGATACCACTTGTAAGGTGAACTACTACTCTACAAAAAGGTTGCCCTTCTCCAAGGTAATTACACACACACACACAGTTTTCAATTGCAGGATTCAAACCCCTACCTACTTCATGATACTATAGGAATACGCATTAACACATCATGCTATACACATTACTGGTAAGTGTTTTTTTCCACAGGTATATTTGTAGGATGGTGACATCATCAGATTTGACAATGATTAGTATACCACTTTTAAGGTGTTTTACTACTCTCCAAAAAGGTTAGTCTTTCCCAAGGAGACCACACACACACACTTGTCAAGTGCAGGATTTAAACCCCTACCTAACTACTTCATGATACTAAAGGAGCACACATTAACACAGCGTGCTATACACTTTACTGGAAAGCCTTTTTTTCCACAGGGATATTTGTAGGATGATGACATCATCAGACATGACAATGATTAGTATACCACTTTTAAGGTGTTTTACTACTCTCCAAAAAGGTTGCTCCTTCCCAAGGAGGCCACACACAGACACACACACTTGTCGAGTGCAGGTTTCAAACCCTTACCTGATTACTTTATGATACTACAGGAGTATGCATTTACACAACGCACTATGCACATTACTGTGAGTTCTCCTTTCCACAGGTATATTTGTAGGATGGTGACATCATCAGACTATACAATGTGGATTACATTAGGTGACATTAGGTGGGCTACATAGAAGGAATGTCTGAACACTTTGGCCTTGTGACCATCAAAGGGGAGTTTGCTATCTACCTGTGTCCCCAGGGCCATAATGACTTTCTCTGTACATACTGGATTACCACCTATGTGGTAATTTGTGTGCACATTGTTTTACCCACAGGGGATGACTATGCATTCATTGGCATTCAGCTTGAGGGCATTCTTTTGACATCAGGTATCAGTCTCTGTAAGACACTTCTGGAGGATGTCTGTGTCAGTCAGAGAGTCGATTATGGACCACAGTTAGCAGTCATCTGCAAACCTGTTCAGCCATACAACTCCCATGCTTGCCTGTACCTCTGAGCAATATCTACTAAACAGGTGGGGTCCCAGGACCAACACCTGTGAGATGTCATTTGTGACTGGCTTAGAGTCGGACATAGCACCCACAACTCTGAACATGTGTGTTTGATCTGTGAGCCACTTGGCCACCCATCCTGTGACATAGCTGTTAATGTTCAAGCTGGTACACTTGTCCATGATGACAGAGTGGGGAATGGACACAGGGCCATTTGGGGTGATGGAGGGGTTTACACTGAACTTGTCCCCCTGGATGAGGGCAATGAAAGTTGGTTCAGTGAATTTCTTTCCTTCTTCAGTAGCTGACAGCATATTTGGAAGTTGACACCTACATGTCTGGTATAGCTACCGAAGGCTATGTGATTGTTATTCTTATATTCCTTGGCTATTTGTCTTTAGAAACAGTCCTTGGATTATTTTATGAGCGATCATTGTTTCTTCCTAATAATGATCAGTGATGCCTTTCCTTTAGTGAAGGTGACTCTATCATGTGTTAGTTTCCTCCTTCTGTTGTCGAGCTTATTTATGGGCAACAACCACCTGATTGTTGTCTTATTTTTGGAGGAGTGCATCTTGGATTTCTTTGTGTTGTCTCATTCCATGCATCCCTGTGGATACTCATAGGATACACTTGTAAATTATTCTGCAGATTGTATACCATTATCCTATAGCAAGAGGTCTTTGGAATGTTCCACTTTGGTCTTGGAAAGTGTGCAGTTTGCTTTGGAATATGTCTTCACAGTGGTTTCATTGACTGGGTGAGGGGGGCGGGATGTGGATGCCCAGTGTGATTACTTTATGATCTGATATTACCAGCGAGGGGTTTATCTCTGTTGTGGAACACTGGTACCCCATGTTGGTGATGATCATGTCCAGTATGTTGTCACCTGTAGTGGGAATGGTGACCAGCTGTTCCAGGGTGTTAGAGTTTTTAAACTCTAGGAAACATTGGGCAAAGGACGTTGTACATGAGTAATTATCCCACTCAATGTTTGGGTAGTTGTAATCTCCTCATATAATTGTGTTTGACAGAGCCCTTGTATTTTCCACTGTTCTCAGGAATACTGAGTGAGGTTCCTGAGAAAAAATATGTGATCTGTAGCAGGCTACAATCTGATGAGCAGCTTTGCCCAATGTTAGTTGCACTTACATGGTCTTCAAGGCCTCATGCAGTGCCACTAACCTGAAGGTGTGGGTATCCATAAGGTAAATAGGTACACCCCTTCCTTTTGTATTTCACTCATGGTTTTGGGTCCGAAGATCAGAGGGATTGTGAGTGTTTTATGTGGAGCATGTCCAACAGCTCTGTGTTTGACATAGCTTTGTATGTTAGGCAGTGAACACCTCTGAGTAGGCGATATGCAAGGGAGGACGGATGGAGCATTTTGAGATGGTCTGTGTATGGCATGAATTCCAGGCTGCTAATGCTCTTTGTGAGGTATTGCTGCAGGCTTTCCGGTTGTTGTGGTTGTCTTGTGAGGTACATAGCAGAAGTGGCGTTCTACTCTATTATAGCTCTAGTGAGTGATGAGTAGAGGGGAACAATGTCCTCTTCTATTCTGCACGAGACAAATTTTGTGATGAGGTGTGCCACATAGGAGGGTTTCCTGACTACTGTGGGAATGTGGTTATCACAGTTGTGTCCACTGTCCACCTGTGATCCAATGTCTCTTGTCACACTTTCAGTATGAAGCATACTACCACCTATGTTGTAGTTCTTGGCTACAGAGTTTTTAACAAAGGGGATGACAATGCACCTTTTGGCATTGAGCTAGAGCCCATGGATTTGACAACAGCCATCTGTCTCAGTGAGGCCCTTTTGTAGGATGTCCACATCTTTAGTGTTTACAATTATGGCTCCTAGTTTGCAGTCCTCTGGAAACTTTAGTTGCCACAGACCTTCCATGTTAAATTTTATTTCAGGGAATTAGATGCTACACAGCCTGGGATATTATCTGGTCCCATGGCTGCTGTGATACTGGCTTTGGAGAGTGTTTTTTACATGTGCAGCTGTGATGACAGCAACTTTGCAGTCTTCCATTATAGAGATGTTCTCTTTCATGGATGGGGGGTGGGGGGTAAAGGTAACACTGATCCTATCTGCCAGGATGTTGGCAATATCAGTTGGGTCTGTATATTTAGTGCCATTGAGCTGTAACTCAGAACAGATCTGAGTGTAGCCATGACATGGACCCGTCTGTTGGGCAGAGATCTCCTGAGTTGACAGTATGCAACAGAGTACAAATTGGGTTACATTCAGTCTTGTTGCATGGGGCAACTATTTGAGGCCAATATTCCTCTTGTTAAGGTACTTCAGTGGTCTTTCTGGCTGCTGAACATGCCTAGTCAGATTCATCACAAGTGTGTTGTGGTACTCTCTGATGGGTCTGATGACTGCTTAGTAGTGGGAACCTCCTTTGACCTACATGCACAGAGCTTGGCAGTATGTGCGAACACATGGCATGATTTTCTGACCACTTTGTGAATGTGTTTCTGGAAGTAGAGATGACTATCCACATTTGTCCATAGATCCCTTATTATCACATCCATTTTTAGCCTGTGTGTGTGAGCATGCCCAGTATGAACTTTCAGTATGTTGCTGCATGACATTTGCTTTGTTTCTTTAAGTGTGTGAGCATGCCCAGTATGACCTTTCAATGTGATGGTGAATGAAATCCACTACATTTGTTGGAGTGTGTGAGCACGCCCAGTATAGGCATTTATACTATATGTGTATGGCAAATCAAGTTGTATTTTTACAGCAGGGCTCACCTTTGTGTCATAGATCAACAGGGATCATGCTGTGCCTGCAGGGCTTCCATGAGACACTTTGCATAGACTTATCAACATTTCTACATACGGGGGGGGGCAGCTATTCTTTGTACATTTATACCCGGGGGCACACCTGATTGTTACTGTTGGTATACATAGGATGAAGGTTTCACCTGTCACTTATACACATTTGCTATGCCTGCACTGCTATGTACGGTACACCATTTCCGTCTGTACTGTTGCCTGTTATACTGGCTTGAGGCATACTACTGTGCTACAAATCCTAGTGTCCAATGTTATGTATATTAGATTGCAACTTCATAGCCTACACAGCCCACATCACACCGCCTGGCCTGATGTTCTCTGTCTGCATAGGCCTGTGGGGAGGTTACCCATATGCCTCTTTAGGGGCATGATACAGCATTTCTTTGTGTTTGCATTAGTGTACAATTGTCCTGCTGTATCAGTGCCACTGAAATGCTATCATGGCTTAGTGGTTCAGTGCTGTGACGATAGTGCACAGTATCCTAGGTTCGAGCCTTGTCACTGCTTTTTATTTTCATGCTGGGCAGACCAGACTGCTTAAGGAACAGTAAAGCAAATATGAGCATGTTTACCTGACTTTGCTCAACTTTGCACGACTTTGCCCAACCTTGCCCAACATTGCTCAACGTTGCCCAAAATTGAGCTAGTTAACACGGGCAATTTTGTTTACATATACTAAATATTGGTAAATGCTGCTTAGCACTGCTTTATATTGCTTAAAACATGGCAATCTTGCCTCAGGTGGTGCTGCAGGGCTGCCTATGTCAAATGCACATACTACACTCCCTATACATGTTTGGAAACAGGTAGTGTCAAGTTAGGCATCCCTTTTATTTTATGTGCGAATCAGAGAGAGGTATCATTTCCAGGGTTCCTACTGAGCCAGTGTATGTGCTATGCGTTGCCTCTTTTCCAAGGCCAAGGCATACTGGGCACGCCTCCTTCTGCCTACTGGGGCAGGCTCAGGTTGTTCCTCCTCCAAGTTACGCTGTGCCTGTGCAGGCCTTAGCAATGGTGGGGGGCTGTGTGGCCCTGCCCCATGGTGTTCCTGCTGCAGCTGTTTTTGCAGGATCATATTGTGTAACATGGCACATACCATGACAATTTGGGTACATGTAGTTGGTGAGTACTGCAAGGCTCCACCAGATGTGTCCAGGCACCGGAACCATGACTTGAGCATCCCAAACACATGCTCAATTACATTTCATGTTTGTGCTTGTGCCTCATTATGGAGTTCTTGTTCAGGTGTGTGTGCATTTCTGACGGGTGTCATCAGCCACGGCTCCAGTGCGTATCCAGCATGCCCCACTAGGTGACCGTCAGGGATGTCCCCATTGGCAAATGTCTGGTACAGCTGCATCAGATGCCAGATATGGGAATCATGGTAGCTTCCAGGGCAGCCAGCACACACATTCAGTATTATGTCCTGGGCATCACACACAACCTGGCAGTTGATGGAGTGGAAGCCCTTGCGGTTGATGTAGGCCCTACCCCACTCACCGGCTGGTGCTTTGATGTGTATGTGCATGCAGTCAATTGCACCCACTACCATGGGGTATTCCGCTATTTGCTGGAAGAGGCGCATATTGCTGGCCAATACCTCACGGGAATTGGGGAAATATACATGATCACCGACATGTGCTGACATGGCATTCAGGAACTGGTGCAGTACCCTGGATGCTGATGCCTGTGAGATCACAATCATATCACCAGTTGGTCTCTGGAAGGTACCTGTTGCTAGTATTCTTAGGCCAACACATACCTTGGTTTCCACTGGGATGGGTTCCCCTCTTTTGGTTCTGTGTGTGAGGCGTGGCCTGCACAGCTCAACAATTTGCTGCAGGAGGTCTCTGTCCACTCTATAGTGCTTCACTATCTCCAGCTCATGTAGCCCCTGGTAGGTTACCCTGGATCTGTACACTCTTCTCCGTCTCCTCACTATGGCATGCTCAGCAGCATTTGCAATGGCACCACCCTCAGCATCTTGCACATGTTGCCTTATAATAGCAATGGCAGCCCCTAACATTTTTTTGTCTGAGTTAAGCTTTTTAAGTTTTCACTTCTCTTTGTAGACTGCAGTGTTGCAGTGTTTCTGAGAAAAACATGGGGGAATGTTGTTTGCAGAGTTTTAAGTGCTGGGCTGGGCTAGTGTACTGCCTGTGTAATTGGCTGATTCTGATTGATTTCATCTGGCAGCTCTGCTAGTTTTCCTTGGTTAACTTCCTACTACTTCTTTTCCTTCCTTTTCCCTTTCTGTTTCCACAGGGGTTAGTGATGTGCAAACAAGCTCAAACACGCACATGCATGTACACAGCCTTACACAGGCTTACACACCCTTACACAGGCTTAGGCGGGTGCACATGTGCACACACAGGCTTGGACAGCCTTACACAGGCTTAGACGGGTGCACACAAGTGCACACAGGCTTAGACGGGTTTACAGGTGCGCACACGCATGCACACAGTGTAAGCATCTTTGCAAGAAACTTTAGTGATAGCCACGGCGTACACCTTCAGTTTCTGGGTTTCAGTTCAGACAACTGTAGACACGCCTCTTCCAGTCCTGAGTAACTCACAGCAAACACATGCCACTCTGCTCCAATAAGCTTCCAGTCTTTGTAACATACCCCCCCATTATGTCACCTATCTTCTACTCTGTTACTCCCCTAATCCTACTCTTACACTTTAGGGACATGGTTCACATGGCAGGGAAAATTGGGATTCACTATCCATATACTCATTTACATAGGATTGCCTACTAATGCTTGGTTACATCTCTCAGAATGAGCTTCCTCCCTTAGCAACCTCTACTCAGTAGCCATGTTGTATTCAGCCTGCCATTCACCTGCATGGCAGATGAATATATTTAATAAAATGCCTATTTTTAGCCTTTTTTTTTCTGGTTTTTAGAGCGCTGCACATTTGCGTGGCACTGCGCTACACTTAAACATCGAAGATCGGGGGAAAAAATTGTTTTTTATTATTTTGCAATACATAATAATGCCAATGGCCTTATATTTGGCCATTGGCATGCTTCCTTAACTGGATGCATCCTTTATTTGGAGCTGTCATAGCTCCGTTTTGCTATTTGCAGAACGGTACTCAGTTACCAACTGAGTACATTTCTGCAAATAACACTTCTCTTACTCTGACAGGTTAGTGTTTCCAGGATCGCAATTTTACCTCATTTGCATAGCTTTCAGCAGCAGATGAGGTAATTTGCATATCCTAACACTGTCCGTGCAAGAGTCGTTTTAAGCGCTCTCATGCATGCCCCTGCCAGCTGTTCCTGGATCGCTCGGCAGACATGTTGGCTGTCTGGAGTCTTACTCTATCTTAGACTCTGTGCAAGCCTTCGTGAATCCGGCCCTGTGTGTTTGAAATCGCTTTTTAACTTTTTTTATTATTTACAATGGCTAACTATGCAATTAACATTATTTATAAAAATGTATTTTGTCAGTCTTTCTTGGAATCAGATATTGCATTTTGGATGTGGCACTTAAGTTATTTATTATTATATCAATATGAAATAGTAGGAGAGAATGAGAGAGAGTGAGAAAGAAATTTTTTAATACATAGGTTATCTTTCACTTTTAGTACTGATATTTTAAGTACATATAGTATTCTCTGGTTTGGCAAATAATCATATAAAACTACTTTTTTTTAATTTAAATATGGAAATGAACCCACCTTTAAAGTAATAAGTTAGGAGCCTTTTTAAATTATTGTATGTTTCAAGCATGTACATTCTCAGTACAGTAATCTGCTGTTATGAAAACTCTGCAACTTGTAAACTCTTATAATTGTAAATGTGTGAGTAATCAAGCCAGTAATTTGATGTTATGAAACCTCTGCAACTTGTTAACTACTGGAACTGTAATCGTGTACATAATCTCTACATCTTGTAGACCATAATAACTTGTAACATACTGTCATTTGTTTAAAAAAATTGAGCTTTTCTCCACAGGCCTCTGCTGAAAAGTTATGCTTGTCATCCCAGTCAGACTTTCCGTGTTACCTAATGCTAAATGAATAAATATATAAAATCTTTTAAAACAGTTCCATTGCTGATTTAAAAAATAACCATGCTGCATTTATAATGTGCAGGATACAGACTAACTGAAAGGGACATCACCTTTTATTTTAACTAAGGATAGCATGCTGTTAGAAGAGCTCTGTACTGAAATGCATCATCCTTTCTTCGAAACATTATCTATTTGTAAATCACTATCAATATTAACACTGTGGACAGAACATGTGTCTCACAAACAGGATATCAAGATATGAAATAAATGGCACATGTTTACTATGGAACATTTTTAAAAACAGTTCTGACATCTCATTTAACCCTTTTAGATTTTGGTTAGTCACTGCATTACCTAGACTCCTCAATGGCCATGATCCTTGACTTTGGCAACTTTTTTTCCTGTGGGTGTACATACACTGTGTAATCAATACAAAAACATTGAGATGTCTGCTGTAGTTTGTATCTTACCACAGACCCCTCATTACTTTTTTATCACATCGATTTACTTTAAGTCTTAACATTGTAGTTGGTATTTAAAACTCACTTTTGGGCACATTCCCTATCTGCAGAACTTTAGTCCAGGTATAGGCATCAGGAATCACTTTTCCATGCAGTTGGACTAGAAAGTAAAAAGCCATGAAGGTAACATAAGCATGCATTCAACAACATGGACAGAATTTAAATTTGTGAGCTGTGGTCAATGTAAAGAAAGGTTGTCTCATTTTCTCTGGGATGTAACAATCTCACAGATTTTTGTGCATTTCCACAAAAAGTAATGTTTTGAAAATGTGTCTGTGTTTTATACCACTTTTTTAAATTCAAAATTATTTTGATGTCATCACATTTGGCCATTTGTCCTGTAACAAACAACTTGACAAATTACTGGTAGGAGTTGAAGCCTGACTAGAAGTCTACTACTGTTTCAAACAGTGAAACACCAAAAGAGAGACATTACATAACTAAGACCACAATGGAAAATGAGGTTCTCGAAACAAAGCAAGCAAAGCATGGTTGCAGTGGATGGGAACTAGGATATGGTAGTCAGGCTTGGCAACCATGTCCCTTATGTACAGAGGTAGCTTATAAATGTCTGGACCCAAATGTCCTGTTTGGATACATGGCATCATTATTCTTGAAAGAAAACTTGTCTAGGCTTAGAAAGGCCTCCCAGGTCATTAGCCTATTAATGATCTATGAATTTATGATACGTAGATGGGTAACCAAAGAAGAAAAAGCGGCAGCGTGTGTTGGATGACATGAAATAATTGCAGAAAATGGAAACTTAACCTTTAATTTGTGAAGACTGAAAAAGATGCTCAAATTATTGTATATAGATTAATAATTATAAACTCAGTTAACAGACAACCTTTCTAAATAGTTGTTTACTTATCTATAGTGTAGGTTGAGGTTGAATAAATTGATTAGCATGGAGTTGCTTTATTAGGGGGGTCTTCTTCCTAGACAATCTCCTTTTTATTATGGCTAAGCTTTAATAACATATTACTTAGTACAAAAAAAGATAGCATGAATATATTACAGCAGATGGCAATGATGGTAAAAAAAAAGCAAAAGTAAAACATTATCACAGAAACTGAATGGGGAAGCAGAGGATTTATGGTGGCTAGCTATGGTATACAGCATTCCAAATGCTGGAAAAACAGGTCAGAATTCAACATAAGATTATTCAACAGGCAAGAAAGATGTGGTTCACAGTCATATGAGACATTCATCATACAGAACTGAATCAGCAAATGCCCACATCCAAGTCAAGGGTGGGGAAAGGATTTGTTGAATCTCAGTCAAAAGGGTGAGCTGAGTAGAGATTGAGGAGTCATTAATGCAAGGAAATATATTTATTTAACATTTGTTGACCAGGAAATTCCAACTAGGACAGAGCCCATTTTCAGCAGAGTCCAGGGGAAAAACACTGCAGACACATGTCTTTGGAAAGTGGGAGGAAAGCGGAGTACCCGGAGGAAACCCAAGCAAATGCAGAGAGGACATGCAGACTCCACACAGAAGGCACCCCAGCCAAGAATCAAACCTGACAACCCTTGCTGTGAGACAACAATGTTAACTGCTGCACCACTGCAACACGCAGATGTCATTGACCTTGTACCTACCATTGCAAAGAAGGTTATAAGGGTGAAGATAATAGTTCCACTGGCATAATTGATAATGGGTTGCATGGTCTGTCATCTCTGAAATGCTAATGTAAAATCAATTGTAAGAACAGACATTGGGGATTGCAGCAGGTTAGACACAATGAGAAATAATATGAAAAGGTGGAAAGAAGGAAAGTGTATGGAAAAAGTATAGGGGACCACAGCAGAAGTCAAAAAGAAAATGATGTCCTGCAGCAAGAGAAGAAAAGATGATAAAGAACATTTGAAAGTCATAAGATGAGGTATCAGTGAAGAGATGAAAGAGAACAGAATGAAAAGTTGTTGAGAAATAAAAAGCTACTTTATATGTTTGTGTGTTTGAACAAAAGATAAAGTTCAGAATATAAAAGTAGTTTCTATGATACAACCAAAGTTGTGAGAGATGAGATTTGTAAATAAAGTTTCCTAGGGAAAGATTAACTTACCAAAAACATACTTTGGAAGGGAAAAGTTAAATGTTGCTGGACATGTTACATGGACCTGTAAATACTACAGTATGATAGACATGAGACACAAGTAGTAAAAGCTCTTCTGAAAGAAGGGTGCTAAAGCACTGATGGCTGAAGCATGCTGCTGGAAAGTGCTGGTTCAGTGAAGTAACCTAGCTACAGGTACGGAATGAAAAAAAATCAGGGAGTAAGGATTAGAAGAAAGGGATGGCATTCTGTACATTACAGTTTTAGATTCTTTATTTACTATTTGTTTCTGAACAACTTCCGTTATCCAAAAAAATTGTAGTTACTGATATCTTACCCACATAACTAATCCAACCCAACAATAGATAATAACCACACACAGGATAATTTCTAGACATGTGCTCTTTCAGATGGGCTAAAGAGGAGGCAGTAGGAAAAGTAAAGGAACTAAATATGAACTTCTGCAAACTAATCATTGCATTAGCTTCTCAGAGATGTTTCCAAGGACCAAAAGTGTAGGAAGGGAAGTTTAAGTCTACATAATTGTTGTCTGTGAGCGTTCGCATGAGAGTAAAGTCAGTGACAGTGAGGACTTGGGAGAATGAACACCTATTAATCAGGGATAGTTACATCTCTGTCACATGATGGGAAAGGGATTAAAAACAGAATGTTAATTTACCAAAAAATATAATAGCAGTTATTCATATAATGTCAGTTTACTTGACCTCACAAAAATATTACAGTGTGTCATCATGGATATAGAACTATGCTATCATCATTTTCCATCTTGACTACTTTTTTATTTTAAAATATATATTTTTTGGGGGGACAATGTAATAATGCTTCCACATATTCATTTATCTAATCCTTTTAGTATGGAGTTAATATTCGTATTACCAGGCAAAAAAGCAACCTGTTCAAGCACAATACTCCCCGCCTACTACTGTGTTGGCTAAATGTTCTCACAAAAATTTCTCTAATGGAATAAATGTTACAGAATGAATGCTACACAAATTCAACAAGATCACAATCACAAGCAGATACATATCTTATACAGATAGTTAATTGGTCAATATGTGACAGAACTGTGGTAGAGTAAACAGAAAACTAAAGCAAACAAAGCTAGTCTCACATCATAAATCATGGAAAAAGCATGCAGTCTTATTGTGTAAACATAACTAGTTCACTGCTTATGACTTTAGAAGGATCTTTGGACTTCCCAAATAATACCTCTCCATATTGATCTGAAGGAGTAGTAAGAAATGGATCAGATTTGGCAATGAGTCCTTATAATCCCAGAAAATTTCCATTTTGATGCCAATTAATTTCTTTATCACCTCCTTAAAAGAATCCTTCTTCCACCAGTGTGCATGTAACTGTTAGAACATGAGATGATGCAGCACCTATCTCTAATAATCTCAAATAATCTTGTTTTTTTTTTCTTTTTTTCTACTTATTTTTGCAGTTTGGAATACAAAGTGGACTCATCTTCCTGATGAATATGTAAGCAAAGCAAAAGCTGTTCTTTGATCATTCAGATTTTAATAATTTGAAATATGACCTCACAGTCTTGAAATTCTTCAATTGATAGGTCTACTTGTTGAAGCTGAGATAATCTTGTAGACGACATCAGGAAACACTGCTATTTCCCCATTAATTTGGGGGCATTTGGAGGAAATGAAAGAGTCCTTCAGAGTTCTATTGTAATTCTTAAACATCTTTGAATATCAAATGAATTGTTCCTTGTTAACAATTAATGGAGCATTTTGACTCCATAATTATCTCTCTTTCTTAAAGTAGTTCAAAGGTCAACATCATCTTTAAGGTATGTGTTTTGCTGCTACTCTTTTTTTATAATCTGGAATAATTTTAACATCAGATCTCATGGCAGTACATTTTATATTGACCTACAAAAAAATCCATAACCAGAAGTTGTTACAGCTATATTTAAATTATCTGTTGAAAGATATGATGCTAATGTGTTAGTCTTTGGATCATGTTAACTCTCACTGCTAGAGAAAACTTTTACATTTGTCCTTTGTAATGACTTAAGCTGCTAACTTCAGGCAAACTGGATAAAAGAGCTGCCAACTATCTGCTTCCTTTTTCTCTTCTAGTATACAGTTTCACAACTTGTGTTTATTTCTGGTATCAATAATATTTATTTCATATAGAATTATTTGAAAATTATAACAAAATAATAAGTATTTACCATTCTGCTTTTATTGCAACAAAACAAATAATATTCAAATGAAAAGTAAATGAATATGTATAGTGCTAAAACTATATGTGTATTTATATTTGGAATAAAGCTATCACATTACACAACACTCATCAAATGAAACTGCTGAACTCAATATTTTCTGATGCAAACTGAAAATGGGCCATGTGACCTACACCTAGAGCTGAAGTCTGCATAAAAAATGTCAAGTGCATCTATAGAAACAGAAAATGTACTCTGTATTATCTGGTGAAAACTGAGAGGGGGTCATGTATTGTACACTCTGAGTTTAAGTCTTGACAAAAACATTTCTTTAAAACTCAAATCATTGCTTGTTTGCTTTGTACATGACTGAACACAGATTCATATAAACACACACACACACACACACACACACACACACACACACATACAAAAATAAGATTAGAAGCATTAACTTGACCCTTGGTTTGCTTAAACTGGAGTGCACTTTTTTCAGCACAGAAATAGAAAAACTGTCCAAAGACACCCTGAATAATGTCATTGGAAGTAATATCTAAATCTAGTTCATAGATGATTTCAGGAGACTCTGATATCTTTGATATATCCTATCCAGCCTAGATTTCTTGACAGCACTGAAAATTATTTTGAAGAGGAACTAGTTCCAAACCCCAAATAATATCACCAAGTATGTGATTTTTTTAAGAAAAGTTTATTGACTTAACATATTTACAACATATACACAGAAATGAAGAAATTCAACATCACATACTGTTATACAGTGTTAGGAATACATTGAATCATCAAGGTAATCTTATACAATTAACACATTAAGAGTCTTGGTATTTCAATATTAGCATTTCAAGGCTATCCAACCACTAAGACATCTTAGAATGACCTACAGATCTTATTCGGATCACTTCTTTTTCAGTTTTACATAGTATTGCTGTTAAACATAGAAATTATTTGAATGTGGGAGCTCAGTTTGATTTCTAAACAAAGTATGTGATTCTGACCCAAATTATTATAATTTTGTAATATGTTTATGCTTTAGGTTTATGCAATAATATTTACAGTATCTCAATAATATCTCTTTTGAGCTAGAGTAAAGACCCTCTTATTGTTAAGCCCTAAGCTGCAGCTTGCCAGTTTATATGCATGTATATAAATCTGCAATTGTCATCTTGAGATGATGAAACTAACCGTAGCCTACCTCTAACTCTGTCTTAACATTACAACAACAAGGTATGGTGAGTGGTTAGTTACACTAATGTGCAATTAAACCTCAGAGGGCATACAGCTGAGTTACTATAAGCTTATGACAGTTGTAAATAATGTTTTATGTATGTTATTTTTATCAGTGTTATAATATGTCCTACAAGTTTTTTTTTTTTTTGTAAAACCACTGGCAGCTTTTTGGGGGTGTCAAATGTTGCTTTTTTATTATGGAAGGAAAGTTTCTTGCAGATGACTACTTAATGGGCAGTGGGATGCAAAATCTTTCCTTATACTGATAAACTGTATTTCTTCATGTAATCAATGAATCAGTATTTTATTAATCTGAAGTTGTATAAGAAGGCTACCATTTTTTCTTATTTGATTTTATCCATTTGTTAGCTGAGAAAGCCTACCTTCCACTTTTCAGGAGTGATCCAGGAGCCCTGTATGATACAGCGAATTGCTTAAAGTATAGTATGCAAATGTAGATGGAAGGATTTGAAACGTACTGTGGACCACAGGGTTCATTAACAGAGACTTAATTATTCACATTAACTGCCAATACAAAAGTTCAATCTTCCATTTTTTTAACGTCACTTTTTACTTTTTTTCTTCTAAGTAGTTAATCTTATTTAGATAAATACGCTTTACCTGGTTGAGGCAGATCTGATAATCATTTTCATTTGATCAAGCTAAATTTGATTATGAGCATAAACCTCTACTCTGGCGTTCATTGTATGACTTCAGTTTTGATACAGTCTTGCCATCAGTTTGTTACTTGTAGAAATTCAGAAGATAATCTTGTTGACAGCATTTGGCAAACTGGTCTCAATGAAAAGCTACTGTTTGGCTGTTTTGGACCTTACTCCGTCTTGTTTGGGGATATTTGTGACATGCATTTCTGAGTTGGATTTTTTGTTTCAAGGGCTTTATTTGTTGAAACCAAGGTATGTGACCCATGGTTGCACTGGAATTATCTTTTTTTGAAACCTACACACTGAGTTGTCTTGCAGTTATGCACCATAGGCAGAATTCTTAACAATGGCAACTAGCATTTTTTTTTTTTAATTTTACTTGTCAAAGTTTGTTTTGAATGTTTGATCCAAGTTCATAAACCCTATGTGCAGTGGTGCATGTATTGTAGGTGTCTAGCAAAACACAGGAAACAAAAGCAGGTCAAAGGCAGTGAGAAGAAATCACACACTAATGATATGCTATTTACAAAAAGGTGAGAAAACAAGATGCAAATGAACGTATTACCATAGTAGCCTGTAGCATCACAATTCAACACACACAGTAATAGACATGCAAGCACAAAAGGATATAAATATATGAGGGAAAAAACTCTGAACAACACCACATGCGTGATAAAAATAACAGACAATATGGAATTTAATATTGTTGCTTTTTATATTAGTCAAATACTGGGGTTTTTATGCAGCTATCATAACAAAGACCTCCCCAGGTCCATTAGCATGCCATTGCCACATGAGGTGGCACTGTTGACTACAGATTCTATGTATTGGTTTTGCTAGATAGGAGCAGATATGTTTTCTCTTAGTTTAATTTTACCAAGTTTTTTGGTATTCTCATAAGATGAAAGGAATGGATCACCATTTCTAAATTAGGGTACAACTAGAGGTCATCAAATTAGTTTTGTTTAATCCTTTGATGTTTGCCTAGAATTCTCTTCTTGGGGCCAGCCATGTGCCTAGAATTGCCTCCTTCTGTAATCTATATGGGATTACATATATTGGAAACATATTTTAGTATGACTAAAATCTTTTTTATTAGAACTACCAACATAAAAATTTCAACAAAATGCAAATTAAAGGTCATGCTGCTAAACGCTAGGAGTCTAAACATGAAACTGCACTCATTGCAAGCATTCTTAACCCTGGAAACTGCTGACATCTGCGCAGTCACAGAAACCTGGGTCAAAGCTGTGGAGAGCACCCCAGCTTTACCTGATTACTCATCTTATCATACATTTAGACCCCGGACTATGGGTAGTAAAGCCAAAGGAGGTAGAGTTTCAATATATATTAAAGACATACACACCTCCAGGCTGGTCATACAGTATGACACACAGAAGACATTCCAGGTGAAGTTAATCATTGACAAGACCCCTATACAAATCATAGCTAGCTATGGTCCCCAAAATCTGACTCAAGATGCCCAATCTGCCTATCTAGATCACTTCAAATCTATCAAGATTCAACCCTTTACCCTTATCCTGGGTGGCATTAACTACCCAAATATAGACTGGAAGAACTCCTCATGCCAGAACACAAATGCTTTGGAACAGCTAGTTGATACCCCTACAAGAGGTGATAATATCTTGGACTTGGTATTAACCAACATGAGTAACCACTGCAACATCCCTGCAGTATCATCCTTCCTGGTAAGATCTGACTATAAAGCGATCACTTTCAAAATCACCATCTTCCCTGACCCCCCCCCCCAGCTAGGGTCAAACAAATAAACTTCTCCAAAGCTGATTACAGCCTCTTGAGGGATGGTATAAACAGCTTCACAGCCGCTTCCCCCTCTCTAGGAACTGACATCAGTATCCATAACTATACAAAAGCACTATGCAAGCATTTATACAGATGTATGGAATCAGGAATGCCTGATAGGACTAAATCATCCTCCGCAGGGAAGAGTAAACCTGTCCATTGGACATCTGCAATAAATAAACTGTATAACAAAAGAAAATAAAAATTGCTGTCCAGGACCAAGAAGGTGCAGGTGCCAAACTGGAAGCAATTACTCCTTAGCCTGAACAAGCAAATAAGAACACTAGTGAAATCCTCCAAAGCAAAATTCGAGTCCAAATTGGCCACATCTACTAGAGACAATCATAAGGCCTTCTTCACATATGTCCACAGTCTCAGAGGAAGCACCCAGATCTGTTCAGAACTGGTGGTCAAGGACACCGCATATACAAATGCCATAGATATAGCAAACATGCTGGCTGAGAGATTCAGTGAAAATTTTACCCCTCCGTCCCCCATCAATAAATCAGGTCATTCCTAGTACCTGCCCACTTCCCGTTATATCAAGGGTCAGGTCATCACTGCTCTCGCAAAGGCAAAAAATACAGCCTCCATGGGGCCCAATAACATCTCAGGCTGCATCCTACATGAATTCAGGCAGGAACTTGCAGCACCATTAAGAGCCCTATTCAACCAAAGTCTGAGTACCGGCTTTGTCCCAGCTGAGTGGACGACAGCCACTGTCGTCCCTTTACACAAAGGTGGAGCGTCCACCGATCTGAGAAATTATAGACCCATCAGCCTAACTTGCCTGATCTGCAAGGCCATGGAATGGATTATCACATCTATATTACATAATCAAACTTTTAAAAGTTCGAATGTCATATGATACCATATGATCAAACTTTTAAAAGTTCGAAAATGTAATAAAAAAATAAAACAAAGAAAAAACTTACCTGAACAGTTTAAGCAGGGGGGCAAGTCCCCTTGCACCCACACACTCCTCGCTCTTTAAATATGCCAACTCCAAGATCACACTACAATGTAGAAAAGGGAAATCTTCCCATTCTGCACTGTGCAGAAATCTCCATTGAAAAGTTTGAACTTTTAAAAGTTCGATCATATGGTGTCGACCATATGACGTTTAAACTTTTAAGAGTTCGACAATGTGATATAGACCCGGATTATCATGGACCTCATTAACAAGAACATTGACAATCACCAAACACTCGATTCACACAGTTTGGCTTCATCAAGAGGAGGTCACGTCTGTTAAATTTGGTTGACTTTTTTGAGACAGTCGCCAAAGCCATGGATGAGGAGAAGACAGTGCATACCGCCAACCTTGACCTGGCTAAAGCCTTCAACAGTATTCCCCACTCAGGCGTAATAGATAAACTCTCTCAAGTAGTCATCAATCTGTATGTTACCAGATGGGTAGCTAACTGGCTTATTGATAAAACCCACCTAGTCAAAATAGGGAAAGCCACCTCAAGCAGTAGATTCATATTGAGCGGAGTACCCCATGGTTCGGTCTTGGGGCCTCTGTAAGTTGGGATATACTTTTCTGAGGTGCAGGCCAAAACCAGTGGGCTATAGCTGACCATGTTTGCAGATGATTATAAGCTGGGAGCTGTCATCAATTCCCCTAGTGACGTGGACATCCTCCAAGAGGGTTTCACCCAAACATGGCCTCAAGCTGAATACCAAAAAATGCATCATCATCATCATCCCCTTTGAGGAGAGTGACGTCCCCACAAATGATCACATTAATAACAATGTCTTAAACACACAATCAGTCATGAGGGATTTGTGCACCCAGATTTATAGAGTTCCCTTTAAATCAGCGAGCACTTAAAATAGTGAACGCTGATTTTTTGGCCAATTAATAGTGAAATCTTAAAATCTAGAAGACACAGAACAGTGATTTTCTTACCAGAGAAAGAAAATCACTGGGCTGTTTTTGGAACCTTGCCATTTCCTGCACTGTGGTGCAATCTCGGAGTTGGTATTTTTAATTAGGGGGGTGCGGTGCAGAGCCTCCCATTTTATTTTGTGTTTTGAACTTTTTTTTTTTTTTTTTTTGTAGAACAGCGATTTCTTTTCCCTGGGAAAAAAAATCGCTGTTCTGTGTCTTCAAAAATTTCAGGTTTCATTCTTAGTGGGTAGACAAATCAGAGTTTGCTGTTTTAAGCGTTCGCTAATTTAATATAGACTCGATTGATAGCAACCTGACTTTTGACCACCATGTTGTTTCCATTGTACGGGAAGCTTTCTACATGGCCACCTCATAAGTAAGGGCATTTTATCCAGGGACAAGGAGGTCATAATGTCCATGTATTCTTCCCTTATAAGGTCCATTACTGAGTACAATATCACGTTCAGCATGTACCTCGCAAAGCACATGCAGCAGCTCGAGAGACCACAGAGGTTCCACACCAGGAGAATCCAGGGCCTCAAAAATCTACCACACACAGGCTAAAAGCCTATCCTTCTACTCAATTTCATACAGACTCCTCAGAGGTGACCTCTGTCTGGCATACAAGATGATCTAAGACCCCGCCTTGATGAGACTGCTGCTTATCTGTAAGTCAAGCTCCACTTTAGTAACCCCCATTCACAGCCTCAACCTGGTCTATGACATCAATAGGACTTGTTGGTGGGACAGATTTGTGTCCCAGAGACTCCCATCTGTGGAATAGACTCCATCTCCACATCAAGCAGAGTACCTCTTTACCCCTTTTTAAGTGCCAACTGGATAACTGGATGGAAAATAGTAAATACATCCCTAGGATTCCACATGTGCCCCTGATGGACAGGGGCATTGGGTTCTGATTTGTCTATACATGGGCTAAACTCTAGGCATATAAGGGCCTCAGGGCCAATAGCCTAGTAACTTCTTATGATCCTATTACCCATTGCACCTGCTACTATTATTGGTACTGTCTTTATATCTTTCTTCCACATTGCTCTCATTTATGCCTTCAAGTCCTGATATTTTATGACTCTGTGTGTGTCTGTACATACGATACTGTAATCACTGGGTGTAGAAATTTCAATGATTAATGTTACTTTCTTCTTTTCTCATGGACTACTATGTCTGTTTTTCTTACATCTGTTTTTGAACTGTTGGTAAAAGTTAACCCCATGTGATATAAACATATTCATATCTCTGTAACTCTTTGTGGTTCATGTTTCCAATGACAGACCTGAAAGCTGACTCAATCCATAACATCTGACCCTCACAACAGATAGAACAAATACGTCAATTAGACATCCCAGACATGAATTAATTTGATGTAAGTCTGCTGTCTACACTCCGGGATGCCTGGCTGCCCCTTCTAATAATGGTACAAATAGATAAAGTGTCTCAAGAGGGTAGAACCATGAGTCAGGTCCATTGCAGAAAGCCTTGTGTTTCATTTTTAACTTTGTCACTTGCGATGATATTTCACACTGAGACCACAGCCACAGATTGCTGTCAGAGTTCTGCCTATTTTGTCAGTCTGCCTCCCTTTATTTAGCAAGCCAGCTATTCTAATGATAGACCACATATAAAGAGTGTGACAAGAACGAATATGTGGTTCACTGTGTACACGTTTATTTTCACTCAACACATTGTGATAAGTTTATTTAGATCCTTTTTGCATCACTGAGCATTTATTTACATCCTTGACACATCAGTCTTACAATAGAAATAGAAACAATATCTCAAGCAAAAAATATTAGGGGAAATAGATTAGTGGAATATCTGCAGTCCTGATCTGTGTATTAAATGAAATGTTTTGTACTTCAGGGTTTAAGAACTTGAATTAGGACTTGTGACTTCACTACTCATCCCAAGCTCACTCCCTAATCCTACAGCTCATGATATTTCAATTCATTTTTTTGTGTATAAAATAGGAACTGTGTGCATTTCCACCAATGGCACTTGTGCTGAGAAATCTGAGCAGATTATGGTATTCGGTAAGGTTAGTTATGTAGCATGAGCAGCTCTGTGCTGTGCACTCTAATAATGCTATGAAACTAGTGATGCAGACAAGCAAGGACTACATGAAGCGAAAGGTTGTGATTCCTTTGTGTGTCTCTGAATCAGTTACGTATTCTGGGATTTGAAAAGAATCCCTGACACTAGTGTAAATTACAGAAACTGCAAGGTGCAGTTTATGCAGTCACATAAATTGTGATTCAGAGACATGTTTAGCCACACTGAGGAAGATCTCACTATTGGCTAATTTGCATGCGTAAAAACTGCACTTTTTAGAGGCAATTACAACTGGCAGCTCATGCATTTAATTAGCACAGGTGCATCCACTTTATTTACTCTCTTATACACATGCAGACACACACACACATGCACACACACACACACACACACACACACACACACACACACACACACACACACACACACACACACACACACACACACACACACACACAACAATCAGATGCTCACACATACTACAATCATACCTTTTAACCTGTACACTTTGAAAATCTAGACAAAGGCTCTTGAAAAGTAAATATATTTGGAAAAACATCTGGGCATCTAATAAGCATGAAGTCTGCATGTCTAAAAGCATACCCCCTCATACTTAAGTAGTATGTTGTAACACCACTATTCAGAATAAGTACTTTCTCCCAGATGATCATTCTTACATCTTGGGTCATCCTCCTATCTCCCTCCCAGTGGAAAATGTGTAAGAATGTCAATGTGGGAAGCATGTACATTTCTTCACATGCTTGCACTGTAGAAGACATCCATCTGCACTTCCATAGCTTTCCAGAGTTATCTTAATGCACCATAGTTCAAAATCTACTTATCGGCTCAAGATAGGAGATATTTCATACAAATAATTTACAAATCATAAAGAATGATATAAAGTGCTGAAGTCTATTTTTGCATCCATAAAAATGATACATACTGTAGATTGCTCAGATTACTTTTTTACCCCATTTAGTTGCTTTGAATTTCCTAAAGTTGCTTTATAATACTATTAACTGACTTTTTGGAAGCCACTTATGATCTCATAAAAAACTAGATTGACTATGGAAAAATAATTCTGCCAAGGTTATAAGGGAACTTAGGTCACCCTAGACTATAGCAGTACTCTCTGACTACTCAAAAGGTAACTTAGGCCACTCTCGATTACTGCAGTACTCTATGACTATGTAGACTAGGGGATATGTGACAATTTATTGAATGGTAGAACAGTAGAACTTGTATTACTGAATGCAAAATCCTGAAATGTCAAAATGCAGAAACTTGAAAATGTTGAACTCAAAATACCTACAAGTAGCATACATGTACTATATGTGTAGACTGTGCTATTACACAGCCAGCCAACATGCACTCTCACTCCCTTGATAGTGAAACTTGGAAATGAGCACTAACATAGGTCCTGCAGGGGAGAGCATGTCCAGCTCTCTACATGTGTGGGACATAAGTATTTTGATTTAAACATTTTAACATTTCAGCATTTTGACTTTTCAACATTGTTCATTGAGTATTATGACTTTCAATATATTTCTTTTCAGTAAGTTGATCTAGATCAGATTAGGTCACCATTTTACTGGGCTACTCCTATTTAAAAATGCGAACAAGAAACAACGAATTAAATGAAGCTGCTTTCTTAAAAAACACCTCACCAAAAAACAGGACTGTAGAAAAAAATATCAACCAGATAGCAGCCTTTACAATTAACCCTGATGTGACTAGTTAGAATAATAAACAGGAAATATTGTAGGAAGGGGAAATCCTATTGTATTGGGATAGTTTTAGCATCTAGTTTTCTAAAGGGAGCAAGTGACCAAGGCTACCTAAAACTGGACAAGTTAAATGTAATTATGTGCTTTTCACCTTTATTCCAAATTAGAGCTCATGTATTCTGCAGTATCCCAGAAGTGATGTGACCATCCTTATAGTCATCAATTTACATGTCCAACTAAGATCTTATTTAAAATCCTCCTGCCCTATCCAAAGAGCAATCTATAATTAAACCAACTATTGCAACAAGCTAAACAGGAGAACAGCTAGGCCATCTCACTATCAGAGCCTTCAACTATTCCTATTTTGGAGGAATGTCCCTGGTTTAAGACCTGATTTACCTCTACATGAGGTCCCTTTATTTGGGGGTATGGCCCTATTCTCGGGCTATATTTACCCTTTCATATAATTACACAGAGTTTCTATGTGCACATACCATATAAAACAGGATTACTTTTATTGCTACTAATAGGTAATGATTTACTTATTGCATTGTTCCTTCACTTTTGCAATAATGATCATGTAAACAAGGTTCTGTCTCTGACCATGATGTAATTAGTTTAATTGCTAATGCTGCAGAAGTGACAGACATTTCAGACTCCGTATCTATAGAGAGACCAAAGAAGAATTTGCATCATCTGATCTTGTCCTCAGAAACATATATTGACTTTCAGTGCAGTAGCCTTACAACTCAGAAGTGCTTATTAAGAGTTCCTGAGTTAAGTCATTCAATACCATCATCTGGATGATCCAAAGCCTGCACTAATTAACAGTGATAAGGGATGTGTAATAAAGGCAGCAAAGGGAAATATGTAGTGTACTATCCCATAAGGCAGTCCATTACAGGGATACGAAAATACTGCAACTGTTGTTCCTCTTGTGAAAATGTGGCCTCCTTTGCTCACAGGCAGTCACAGTCATGGCGCTAATGATGATGCACAACTGATGTTAGTGATGCAGTGGGCTGAAGACACGAGGCTTACAACAATAAATAAAATTGTGATATAAAGTCAACACAGAATTTTGTGGCATTCTCTTATTTTAAAACACAATTTGGTACTTTCTTACTAATATCAGACAGCTGAGAAGTATGACACCAATCTTATCTCTCAGCTGTCCAGATTTTTGCAGAATGACCATATTTTTGCCTCATTTTTTTGGTCTTTCCTGTATAAAATTTCTGTTTTTTGGGGAGAAAATCAGAGTTCATATCTTTCAAGAAATGCATGCTAACACAAATCCAGTTATCCTGTTATTCTAGCACCTTTCTAAGTTTATAAGATTAATATTTTAAATTTTTCACTGTTTTTGGGCTTTTGCCCCCCATTATTTTAGGCTTTGTCCAGATTTCTTTTGCTAAGAGGATGAGAGGTATGACTGATACTATCCCAGTTATGCCCACACATGCACGTGCACATACAGACAAACACACACGCACACACACGCACACACACACACACACACACACACACACACACACACACACACACACACACACACACACACACACACCTGCATCCCTTACCCTCTGTGGCATTCTCTGCCACACTGCTTCCATAGAGCGCAGTGGGTTATGTCAAAAATTAACACATTTAGTTCTACTGCTCTACTACAATTACTAATAATTACTAATGCAGCTTGGATCTATAAATGGGAAACAAAACATTTACCCTAGGACTGCCCTCTGTGCTACTAATGGACAGAGGCAGATCCTAAATGCTTTATCCCGTGCATGGATCCTCCCAAATTATCTATGGTATGATCCCAGTTATTTTCATTAGGGATAATAAATAATTATCATCCATGGGATGGGCAAGACTATTCTGTAACCAAATGGAATAGCTTAATTTGAGCACCAAAAGGGAAACTGGTCAGACTTAAAATGGCTCATAGGCTTAAAATGGCTCACAAGGGCAGCAAGCCTTGTGCTTATCTATAAACCTATAAAATAGTGCAGTGCAGTTTGCCTTTGAACCACTTTGCCTCTCTGTTTCAGTGCCGGAATAAGCCTCTAGGACAGTGCACATGGCTAGTTTACATTTGTTGTGCTCCTGGGCTTCTGCAGTCCAGTAGACCTCCCTACAACTACAGTCCCTGGGCTGGGCTTCATAGTTCTATTACACTACAGCAGTCTTTGAACCATGTATTCTGTTTTATGCACGATAATAATAAAGCCATAGATTCAATGGCCATAGCTTACAAGAAATCAAGTATCATAAATATGAATGTAGAGATCACCCTTTCCCTAAATGCAAGTCTGGTTCACTGCTGGGTTACTAATATCAATAATTCATTTACGATCACAGACTTATAACAATTGCAAGACAAGAAATTCTAGAATCCATTTCCACCTTGGTAACATATACCCTCATGATGTACCTACTGGAAAGGGCTTATGCTACCAGTATCCACATAATATGTAATACTTTTTCTAACTTCAAGCAAGCTTTTCACATTTTCTGAAACTCTGTTCTCCATCTAGACCTTAATTTAAAAAACACAGTAGAGGAAAACTAGGCATATGAACTGTTACAGTCCATTTTACCTGATATAGGCCTAGCAGCATATAGCTTATGCTTAAAAGTATTTGTAATATGGTCCTGGGTTTGACTCTCTCATTTTTTTTACACAGAGCTACCTCTGAGGAAAGGCAGTTGTTCTTAGTGGGTCTGACCTGATCAACAATAAATGCACAATAAGGTATCTGCATTATATTTGCAACAATAAGTACTAAGCATGCAGTTAAGATAATAAAATCCATGCTTTTTTCCTTACTTGTTCTTACTTCGGTCTACTTCTCTTATGCCTTCTTTACTGAATACTGCATTACTGTGCAATAACATAACACCTTGGATGGACCAAGGCAACAGTAGGACACTCTGCAGGTAATTTACCATACAGAACATGTCACTTATTGGTACCATGTGTGTCCAGTCAGATTTTGTGTATTCACCTAAAATATGTATGTACCAGTAGAACCAGACAGGAAGATACTTTATGTAGTATCCAGTAGCAAAGTTGAGGACACTGACTTGCTTGCTTGGCTTCTGGTATTGCTGCCCATATATCACCTTAAGAATTCTGAGCATGGGTGTGCTTCAGTTTTCTTTTAACTCCAGTGTCATGTATACCTACAGCTTGATCTGCATGCTTGGACATGGCCAAATAATGGTACAGGTGATACTGATGACATAAACAATTGACAGAAGATAGGTGAGTAAATGCAGTGCCTGTGATGGCCATCTTGTTGTATAACATTAGAGTACTCCTTCTGCAGAAAATGAGCACTATGTTTCCAGCATGCGTTTGTCATATCCCTTTTGGACTTGTTTATTGAACTGCTTGCAGCAATCTTTGTACCATTAATATTTAAAAACATTTGTGCTGTACATTTTTTAAAGCTGTAGCATAGTTACTCTGCCTGTCATAATGCAGCTTTCAGCTCTGCTCTTCCCTATCTAATTTGTTTTGACAAACACAGGAGGAAAGGAAGCGCATAGGGAATGGTGCTGATGGCTGTTTCTTAACAAGACACAGAGCATTGTAATTTGATTAGCTCAGCAACAAAGCATTTGTCACAAGTCTTATTTGGATATAATTCATGTCAAGTAGCTAATTTCCTTTTACTAATGAGCACATAACATCCACTGTAAGACAGCTTTTAGGGTGCCCTTACTAATTATACATGAAAAAGGACATACTGGAGATGAATCAGGAAAACAGACAGTAAAAAAAAAAAAAACAGGTCCTTAAAGATCTCTCCGACTTCAGTTGCTAGCATTGTATACCTGCATGAAAAAAAAACAAAAGAGAAAATGGACAGTTCAACATGTGCAGTTAAAATTCTAACTGATTTATCTTTTGCCTTTCGTCACTAAGAACATTTGCATGGAAACCAGATCTCTTCCAGATAATCTTTTTAAGCTTCAGCCGCTTGCCTGTGACATCATTAATCTATAGAATGACATACCAAATCTTGAAGTAATCCATCATATTAACAGAAGAATCCTAAATTCATTTCACAGTGCACTCTTACAAAAATGGACAGACAACATGAAAATAGTAATAATATATTAAAAGAATAAGCAAAATTGTGTTCTGTCACTTAAGTTTTTTTAGTGGACTCTTCTGAACCCATTTGTTTTGACCGTAACATCTCTGAGTACTGAAGATCTTTGTTATCAAGCATTTTATTTTTCTTTCCTTTTTTGTAATTGGCTTTTGGTACTGAAGAGGCACATTTTGATATCTGCAGAAGAATGACATATTATGGAGATGTTATATATGTTGGTGTGTGAGTACATATGTACGTGCACTGATACCAAATACACACACACACACACACACACACACACACACACACACACACACACACACATATACACAGACCCACGCACACACACACACACACACACACACACACACACACACACACACACACACACACACACACACACATACACACACATGCGCGCGCACACAGACACACATAGATACACACACACAGAGTCACATGCACACACACACGCACACACACGCACACACATACACGCGCACACAGACACACACACGCAGACACACACACATACATGCATGCACCCACACACACACACACACACACACACACACACACACACACACACACACACACACACACACCTAGATACACACACACAGAGTCACACACATGCACGCACACACACACACACACACACAGCGTGCACACAGACACACACACGCAGACACACACACACGTACATGCATGCATCCACACACACACACACACACACACACACACACACACACACACACACACACACACACACACACACACACACATACACAGACACACAGACACACACACAAAGACAGACACACAGACACACACACCACATGCACACATAGACATACACACACACACACACACACACACACACACACACACACACACACACACACACACACACACACACACACACACACACACACACTTGAAGTTGGGAATATGGTTAATGATTTTGTATCGAGAGGTTATAATAGGAATTTATAGTGCTCGGTATGTTGCATCTGAATCTCAAAATTTAGCTAGACCCTATCTGTTTAATAATGTTGCCTTAAACAATAATGGCCATTACCAGGAAAGGGAAGATAAGAAATATGGCTTGGGTTATATAATAAAATATAATAGGCATTCACGACAGATACAAAGTATAATAAAAAGGAATTGGACTATTTTGCAGTCTGATGATGAAGTTAAAAGATAGCTGGAGTCAGACCGTTCTTTGTATTTAAGAATAAGAAGAATTTGAAACAAATATTATGTTATAAGGATGTTAAATATGGTATGCACGTAACCCAAGTACAAAAAAGGCTACAGCTCCCTGTTATAACTGTACTTTCTGTAAATATATTAATACAGACTTGGATTTTGAACACCCTATCCTTAAAACTAAGTTTTCTTTTAAGGCGTTGCTACATGTACAACTGAGAATATTTATTTAGCAAATTGTATACAATGTACCTGTTTTTATATAAGTAAGACCAACTGTAAACCTAAGGAAAGGATATCTTCACATGTCTCAGAAATTCATAGAGGGATAGAGACAAATGCCCTATCCAAGCATATTATAGCTAATGGGAATGATTATACATTTAAGTTTAGGGTACTGCAAAAGGTTTTTTTAGATAAAAGAAGGGGGGTGATATAAATAGAACTGAAAGGGCTGAATACAAGTTGATACATTTTTTTAGCTGATAGATATGCCACCACTTCTCAACAAAGTTAATAGTATTAAACCTATATTGAAAATGAAACATTCTTATGTTTAATTGTGATATTTCTTTTAGAATTGATTAGTGATGAAATTTGATTAGTATAACAGTTTTTAAATTAATTATTTAATTAATTATGTAATATGATTGGCTGGCAAGCATTATTTAAAGAATGGTTTGAACAAAGTTTTTTATGTATTGATAAAGAGTGTTTTATTTAAAAGCTTTACACATTCTTGTTACTTGTTTTTTAATAAATTTATACTGTGCGGATGTTCGCGCCTTAGTTCATTAGTTCTGTTTGTCAAAATACAAATAAACAGAAGATTATAAATGGAAAATATTAGGGTTCAACCAAACACCCTACTAATGGGCGATTTCAACTACCCCACCATTAACTGCGAAAACTACTCATGTACCAACTCCTTTGCTCAACGTTTTCTGGAATTCATAAACTCCAGTGCCCTGGATCAACTTATCCACACCACCACCAGGGGCAACAATATCCTAGATCTAGTCATTACCAACATGAGTGACCAGTGTTCCACACCTTAAGTCAACGCCTCATTGGTCCGATCCGACCATAAGCTAATTACCCTAGATATCCACATCCTGCCCCCACCTCCCATTAAGGAAACCATGGTAAAAAATTTCTCCAAAGCCAACTTCATGCTTCTTAAGACAGAAGTGGTGAACTTCATGACACCCATGCAGATGGACAATACAGTTACGACTACTGAATCCTACAAAATTGCACTTTATAAGCACTTACATGAGTGCATGGATCATGCTATCCTAAACAGAACCAAGACGCTATCCTCCAAAAAAAGGAAGCCAATCTGGTGGTCCCCTGCCATAAACAAACTCTACAACAGAAGGAAGAAACTGTTGCAAAAGAGAGTAAAATCTCATGAGTGGAGGAGCTCCCTGGTCAGCCTCAGTAAGAAGCTGCGATCCCTGATAAAATCCTCCAAAGCTAGTTATGAAAACAAAATTGCCACTGATTCTAAAGATAACCACAAAGCATTCTATAGCTATGTCAAGAATCTCAATGGCAACATTCAGATCTGCTCTGAGTTACAGCACACTGGCACTAAATATACAGACCCAACTGATATTGCCAACATCCTGGCAGATAGGTTCAGTGCTATCTTTACCCCCCTCTCACCCCCTAAAGAGCCCATCTCTATACTGGAAGAATGCAAAGGTCCTGTAATCACGGCTGCACAGGTAAAAATCACACTCTCTAAAGCCAAGAACACAGCATCCATGGGACTAGACAACATCTCAGGCTGCGTTCTACATGAACTACAGAACGAACTGGCACCCCACCTAAGTACCATGTTCAGTCATAGCCTCACCTCAGGCTTTGTGCCTGCTGAATGGCACACAGTGACGGTTATCCCACTCCACAAGAGGGGAGCCACCATGCACCCCGGGAACTACTGCCCCGTTAGCCTGACGAGCCTGGTCTGCAAGGCCATGGAATGTATCATAATGGAACTTATAAACAAAGACATTGGTAATCTCCAAACTCTGGACCCCACCCAGTTCGGGTTTGTAAAAGGCAGATCATGTCTCCTAAACCTGATAGACTTCTTTGAAGCAGTCACCAAAGCCATAGACAAGGGTAAGGTGGTTCACACAGCCTATCTAGATCTTGCCAAGGCTTTCGATACCATCCCCCCACTCTGGAATTATAGATAACCTCACTAAACTAGCTATAAATCCCTATGTCACAAGATGGGTTGCCAACTGGCTCACTAACAGAACCCACACTGTGGAAGTAGCAGACTCCAAATCTGACTTCAGACCAGTGACAGGTGGAGTGCCACAGGGTTCAGTCCTGGGTCCTCTCCTGTTTGGTATCTATTTCTCTGAAGTACAGGCTAACACATAAGGTCTTTGGCTAATGAAGTTTGCAGATGACTGAAAACTAGGAGCCATAATCGAAACTCCTAACGATGTGGACATCCGACAAAAGGGCCTCACTGAGATAGATGCATGGTGTCAAAGCCATGGCCTCAAGCTCAATACCAAAAAGTGCACTGTCATCCCCTTTGCAAAAAACTCTGTACCCATGAACTACAACATAGGCGATAGAATACTTAACACCGAAAGTGGGATAAGAGACCTTGGGGCACAGGTGGACAGTAGTCTCTTCTTTGATAATCACATTGCCACAGTAGACAGGAAATCCTTCTACATGGCACACTTCATCACAAAAGGTTTCTCATCCAGAAAAAAAGAGGTCATTGTTCCCCTCTACTCATCACTCATTAGACCCATTATAGAGTACAGCGCCCTCTTTTGGTATGTACCTCACAAGACATCTACATTAACTGGAAAGGCCGCAGAAATACCTCACAAAGAGGATTACTGGCCTCATACAGATGCCCTATGCAGACCGTCTCAAAAAACTCCAGCTTTACACTGTCGCATATCGCCTACTCAGAGGTGATCTCTGCCTAACATATAAAGCTATGTCAAACCCAGAGCTGTTGGACATGCTCCACTTAAAGAAATCCCAATCCCTCCGAGCTACAGGGTCTAGGTACCTAAACCTTGTCACAACAATAAACAGAACATGCCGGAGGGATAGATTCCTGTCCCAGAGACTTCCCATAATCTGGAATAAACTACCTATCTATATCAAACGAAGCTCCTCATTAGCACTCTTCAAGAAAAATCTTGATGATTGGATGGGAAATAGGAAATTCACCCCAGGGATCACCTCTGTGGCTCTGCTCGACAGTGGCACAGGAAAATAATTTTCTTGGGTGGCAAAAGCCAGGGTACCTTTTTGGCTAGGCTTGTATAGGCCCCAGGGCCGATAGCCTAGTACCTACTTATGAACCTATGAACCTATGAAATAAAAAGCAGGGTTATTGTTAGGGTTAGGGGTTGCAAGCCAAAATCCAAATCCATATCACTACATTCAGACCAAATCTGATTGAATAGTGGTAATGTTATGTAAGGGCTTTTGTAAGCTAAGGTTTAGGGAAGGGTAAGAGACAGGAACATGATTTGGATGCACTCCTGAAGTACTTTACTAATGCATGCTAATACTAACCCTAACTCTGCAGGTGTATGTTTTGTTTCAGACGCATGAACCCACTCACAGTGTCTTTAACAGGTGACAAGCCATATAAACAATCCCAGTGTCAGTAAATATCCTACAATCTTAAGAGGAGGTATGAGTTCCATTCTCAAAATGCGTATTTGTGTAACTAGGTTAATATGGAGGATCACAAGCTGAAGGGGTAATACTGAATTAATGGCCTTATTTATCCTGTTCTGAAGATACCATTCTGAGAAGGACACACTGCTTGAAATAATTATTTTATCTTTTCATACTTCTCACTTTGAAGCACAGTGTCATTTCACATAAATAATAAGCAGTTATGTCATTTTTGCATATGCAGAATGTATTGATTCTTTTTCACTTTTTATTTACCATTCCAGCTGGCCTGTCCATTGCCACTTTTATTTAGCTGTTAATCTTTTTTTTAATTCTGAGTAAGTGGGTTATTCCATAGGCCTTTTTCAGCCATGACTCATGCCCACAACAACAAGAAAATCTATTTCAGTGTGTGTGTGTGTGTGTGTGTGTGTGTGTGTGTGTGTGTGTGTGTGTGTGTGTGTGTGTGTGTGTGTGTGTGTGTAATTTAGTGAGGCCAGTCAGCCAACATATTTTAATTACCTGGGAAGCTGACATTCTGATACACCATGATGTATCTTAATAATGAAACTGATAACATATCCATTTCACATCCTTTATAGGTTGATAGGCTGTAGTTAGGGTAACAACCACTAGGGTCTTTCTAAGATTAGCAATGCACACAAAACCATTTGGATGCTGATTATTATGAGCACCTATATGAGGAAGAACCTATGTTAGTAGGGAGTTAACTAAGGGATTTGTGGGGGGTGTTAGGGTGTTAGCTAGGACAAAACTTTTCTTATTGACAGCCTCTACCCATAAAAGACATGGAGGTCAGCCAGACCAAGGGTAAATTTATGACTTCCCATCCAATTGTTGAGATTTTGTTTGAACAAGGACAGCGAGGAACTCTGTTTTACATAGATGGGATGCTTCAGTACACATAACTGCATCTCCAGCACATTCTGTTAAAGTCACAAGCAAAATTTAAATATGTGGATCTGGTGTTTCTGTTGCTATTTGTTTTTCATGTATGCAACACATCCATCAGAGTTGGGTCTGTGGAAGCCCTGTAAGCCAGACAAATATCCTCTCTTAGCAGCCTGTAGGAGAATGAATAGAGACAGAGCCTTTAGGTGATCAGTGTAGGACAAGGTATTCATGCCCTGAATTGTCCGGTTGAGAAACCTTTATGGGTGTTCTTACTGTAAGTGTCTGTTTAGGAACACAGCAAAGGTGGTGTTGTACTCAATTATGGGTCTAATAAGGGTCGAGCAGAGTGGTACTAAAAGATCCTTGGACCTGGAAGCCATACCCATTACTATAAACTGGTTGACATAGAATGGTTTTCTTATTATCTTAGCTAAATGTTGGTCAAAGTCTAGATTGTAGTCCACATGTGTTCAGAGATCCCTTACTACTGGGTCAACTCTTAGGGTTGTGTTATCAATGGAATAATTAACTTGGGTTGACAGTTTTTCAAAGGGCATTATGTTTTTTTTGGCATTGAGTTTTTGGTCATGGCTTTGGCACTAGTCATTTGTCTGTGTCAAACTCTTTTGTAAGATTTTAATGTCTTTGAGGAGAGTCTGTTAAAGCTCCCAATTTACAGTCATCTGCAAACTTGCTGAACCATAGGTCTTGAATGTTAGCCTTGACTTCCAAGAGGTGGATGCTAAACAGGGGCGGGCCTAGCATGGAGCTCTAGGGTTCAATCTGACTTCTTGGGTTCTGTCTGTGAGCCAGCTGGCAATCCAGAGAGTTATGTCAAGATTTATGCCTAACTCAGAGAGCTTGCCAACAATTTGTGAGTGAGGTGTTGTGCCGATTGCCTAGGCCAGGTCAAGATGTACCATTTTACCCTTGTTCATTGTCTTTGTGACCCTTTCAAAATATCTACCAGGTTAAGTAGGTATGACCTTCCCTTAACAAAGCCAAAAAGGTAAGGGTCCAGTGTCTCTAGACTGCCAATATCCTTGTTTATTATTTCCATGATAATTTCTTCCATGGCTTTGCATATTAGGCTTGTTTGACTGATGGGTCTGTAGTTTCCTAGGTCAGTTGATGGTCTGCCCTTGTAGAGAAAAATGACTGTTGTGGTCCTCCATTCACTTGGAACATAGCCTGTTTCAAGGCTGCAGTTGAAGAGTGCCTCAAACAGTCCTGATAGCTCATGTTTTAGACTGTTCAGGAGGCTATCAGGGATATAGTTGGGACCATAAATGTAATGTTCTTCTCTTTAGTGAGTGCTGCCAGCAACTGATCCTTGCTAGTAGTTTGGGGACTTATGTTGAAGGGGATTTCAGCTGGTGGAGCTGGGGGGAGTGACGTTTAAACTGAATTTGTAAGCCTGTACCTTTCTTTTGTCAACCTGAGTGGTGAAAGTGGTACCATAGACCATCAATTCAGCACACTGCTGTGTGTTACCCTTAAGGTTCTGGACATGGCTGAAGAAGGCTTTGTGGTTGCCTTTAGTCTGTAGTCTGTGAGGCTATCCTGACTTCATTGATGACCTTACTGGACTTATTTAGACCTCTTAGTTTCTTATTTAGTTGTATAAGAGAGCACTAATCTTTAAGGGAGTTCCTATTCTTGAGTTTGGCAATGAATTTTCTTCTTTTCTTACGTACCCTGTTTAGGTGAGGATTTTGCCAGGTGGGTATATTTTTAGTATTTGTTTTAGGTTTATTTATGATAGATACGGCAGCTTCTATGCAGTCATTTACATTTTTGTATTGAGACTGAATAATTTTACATAGGTAGTTGAGTTCTTCGGACTGTCACTTAATAGGACATAGTTTGCCTTAGAGTAGCTCTTAACTGCTCTTGGTTTAGCTGGATTTTCTAGGTTTTTCTTCAAAGGATACAACTTTGTGATCCAACATGACTAGTAAAAACGTGACACAGGGGGGCGGAGGAATAGTTTGCTTTAAGCTGGGCTAGCTGTATCATGTTTTTATATTCCTCGTTATGTGATACAAAATCAGTTCCGAGCCCGAAAATCTGTACTATATATTGCAGTATAAAGCCCAGAAGAAAGATATGCTTGCATCTAAATGAACACTGTTTAGCAATGTGTGTATAGAACACTGACCATCACACTACAGCATCTAAAGATGTGGTATCATAGGACTGTACTGTGTCTTTGTGAGAGCAAAATGTTGTCTCTTAATATTAACTTCTTACTCCTTGACTTATTTATTATATAGCTTCCTGTTCCAAAGAGCAGTTACATGGGGCTAATCTACTAGTTTTAAATGTCTGATTCATTAATTTAAATGTGTTCATTTTGAAGTTCTTAATCACTCTCTTTTCCACAGAAGATCACTGTCAGTGTGATTTCTGTCTGCATGCTAGTAATGATCAGTCTTTGTGCTTTTCTCTCACTTTTTCTGTATTATTGCATCTGTGGAGTTGGTATATAGACGTTTTGGTTGTGTGGGGCTTGCCTTTCCACATATGGATGCAGGGGAACTTGTTCCTCAAAACAAAGAATTTTTTTAAGAAAAGTTCCATTGAGCGGTGGAAGGTTTATCTAATTGTCCCTATCCATCTGATTCATTGCTGAGTTTTAACTCAATGACATTTAAAGGAACCTTTATTTGGCCTACCCTTCAGAAATGCTGTAAGATATCTCAATATAAGTAGTAACTTTCTTTCGTGGTGTATCTAGTTAAGTCATTCTTTGGACCTGCACTCTTTCTCCATGTGATAATGGATATTTTTCCTAATACTTAGTTGCTTTGATGCAACCACCCCATCTGCATGACAGCTACATTTACTGTTGCATCTGTCTTTGATCAGTTAGGGATACCCATATGCTGAAGCTTTCTTTTACCTTCAGCCTTTAAGTAAATTGTTTACTCAGCAGTCACACTGATTTTCATTCTACTCTTTCAGGCAATATTCATCTTAGGCCCTTGCAAATGTGTGCACACCAACCTCTATGCCCCCCACACACACAAAAATCCCCCTCTCTCAGGCCATGAGACTTGCATATTATTAGCTTCCCTGTTAAATTTATTGAATTAAATATATTCATGACATCCACCAGTGCTTTTAACCTACAAATACCCCCTCTCCATAAATCACTTGTCTAAGCCGTTGCTCTTCTTTCCAGCATCATACAAGTAACCACTTTAAATACTTGTTATATTTCCATGTCAGTCTCAAAGGACTATTTGTCACTCTGTATCTAACTCATCAATAACTACCTCAAGTTAAACTCTAGTAAAACATATGCTGTATTACATTTCTCAAGCCCACAAGACTCCAAAATGCAATTCCTGTTATCATCCCAAGGCAGGTCCATTACAAAAGCCCTAAAAAGCGTCCTGTCATTAAAATATGCAGCAATTATGTTTAAACTCTTGCTTTGAGAGATGTCCATTATTTCATAGTTTCAAATGTAAATATTAGGATAGCTGCCCTCGTGGGCTATTTTTATCCTAGCCAGTTTACCTTTTTATGCTCAAAGTAAGATATCCCATTGGGTTATATATTGGCCTCACCCATCTTGTGGTCGACAATTGTATATTACCCCTAATGAGAATAAATAGGGCCACACCATGGATAATTTGAAGGGAACTATTTATGGGATAAAACATTTAGGAGCTGCATCTGTCCATTAGTAGTACAGGGGGCAGTCCTGGGGCAAATTGTTTTCCATGCAAAGATCTAAGTTGTACTCAAATATGGACAGGGATGAACTTTATTTTATGTGTTTGGAGATTCTGTTCCATACCAGTGGTATCCTCTGTGAAATATACCTGTGTATCCAAACTGTTATGTTGATCTTGCAAAAGAGATTTAGATCCCACGACTGAGTATTTCTAATGCCACTTGATGTGCTGATGTGCAGTAAATCAATCAGCAGTGAGTCGGAGCATGTCTTGTATGCCAGGCACAAGGTTACCACTTAGCAGTCTGCAGAGCACAGAGCATAGTGACGGGGCTTTTAGTCGGTCCATGTCAGACATGTTGTTTAGGTCATGTATCCTTTTACTAAGGTATCTCTGTGGGAGTACCAGTTGTTGCATGTGCCTGGACAGATACATGCCAAAAGGGACATTATATTTAATGATTGGCCGCATGAGGGCTGAGTAAAAGGGGGCAATGACATTCCTAGATCTAGACACAATCCCTTTCTTTATAAACTGTGCAATATAGAAGGACTTTCTTACAACAGCAGACACGTGTTGGACAAACGTTAGGTCACTGTCCACATAAGTTTGCAAATCCTGAACAGCTGGGACAAATCTTAGGGATGTACCATCAATGTGGTAATTTCCTGGGGTAGGTGACTTTCCAAATGATATAATAATGTACTTTTTGGCATTTAGTTTCATACTGTGATTTTGACACTAGTTGTTTATTTGAAACAAACCTACAGGATGGCTAATTTATATGGGAAATCAATGACTGCCCCTAGCTTGCAGTCATCTACAAACATAGTCAGCCAGAACCCTTTGGTTTTGGCTTTCACTTCAAAAAAGTGGATGCTAGATAGGAGATGTGCCAGCACAGAACCCTGAAGGACTCCACTGGTAACTGATCTCTTTGTGGAGGTATCTTTCAATGTTTCCCTTATTTTGATTATCTGCATTTTATCTGTGAGCCAGCTGACAATGCAGTGGGTGACATTGGAATTTATTCCCATTTTATTTAGTTTTTCTACTATGCCTGAGTGAGGAATTGTGTCAAAAGCTTTGGCCAGGTTGAGGTATGTGGTGTGTACTATTTTGCCTTCATTCATTACTCTGCTGAACTTTTCAAAAAATTCCACAAGGTTGAGTAAGTTTGGCCTGCCCTTAATGAGTCCCAACTGAGACAGGTTCCCTATGTCCTGACTGATTAGTTCCATGATAAGTTTTCCATGGCTTTGCATATGTGGCTGGTCAGACTTATGGTTCTGTAATTACTTGGATCTGTGGAAGGTTCTCCCTTAAGCCGGGGAAATGATGGTAGCTGTTGTCTATTCACTTGATAAAAAAACCTGTATGGAGGCTAAGACTAAACAGTGTTGTTAGGGGTGTCATTAAATCATGCTTCATGTTATTTAAGATGCACCCAGGAATAAGGTCAGCAACCATCAATGCAGTATTTTTGGTCTTGTGTGATAGCTGGAGGTGAGCCTGTTTCAGGTATATCCTGATGGACAGATGGAGGGGAGAGAGGGGGGTAAAGTTAGAGCTAAATTTATTAACCTATAGGTTCACTATATCTTCAGCCTCTGAGAAGGTAACATTGCTCACAATCAACTCAGCTGCATTGTGCTTTTCAGATTACAAACATAACTAAAATTGCCTTGTGACTGTGTTTGGGTTGGTTAGCTATTTTAGCTCAAACTTGGCTTTGGTGGATTTTATTAAACTCTTGTATTGTTTTTTTTTTTTTCCAGTGACAAAGGGTCTAACATTCTGGGAATTACTGTTTTTACTTTTGGTCAAAATTCTTTTCCTTTTATTATAAAGCTTATTTATATTATGGCTCCACTGTGTGGATTTGTTTCTGGGGTTTGCCCTGCATTTGTTCCTATGGTGTATGCAGCTGTTTACATGTTGGTATAGTGTGGTAGTATACCTTTCTGTGTATTCAGTGGCCTTAACTAGGTTTGGTGGGGATTTGAAGATTGCAAAGGTATCACTTAGGAGTAGGTAGATTGTCTTAAAGAAATGTCTAAAGGTACGTAATACCAGTTCTCCACCTATTCCAGCGGCTCAGCCGGTCGGTAATGTGGAATCTAACCATCGTCCTGCTTCATCCTTTAATGAATGGTTTTTGTCCAAACCTAAGTTTGAATACGAGGAGCATTACCAGGGCCGGGGTACCAGTGGCGTTACTTATTCTGAACTTCAACGGCGTTTTGAGAACGCCCTGTATCGCTACAAGACCCTAGAGTTGGACAATCTATATCTTATGGAGAATTTGAATAAAGGTACTGTACCAAAGGGTTTGAGGGTATATAAATACCCGAATCAAGTTATACCGGGTAGCCCTTTTCACAAGGACCTCATTGAGGCTTTTGATCAATGTGGGCGCAGTATTGTTAAAGCCATCATTAAAAAGAATAATGAGGAACTTGTTATTTTACAGCAGGACATTTCTGTGTATTACAAACGTATGTCTGATGATTTGCAATTTGATTCTGGTAAATGTTATGAGATTAGAAGGGATGTTGACTCGCACTGTGAAATAGTACTAAACCGCAAATATAAAAAACTAAGAAGGGATTTGGTAGAATATGAACAGGGGCGTCAGTACCCCAATCCACCTCCTTTCAAACAACAATTTTACCATCATGACCCTGAGCAAGAATTTCCCCCTAACAGTACTTTTACGGAGGCTCCTATAGAACAGATGAACATTGAATTTTTAAACGGTGAAGGGGATGAAGTATTTGGTGATGGGGAGCAGGCCCCACGTAGGTCAGAGCGTATACGCCAACAAGGGCAGCAACTCCCCAACAATTGTCACCCTTTAGGTCAAGCCCCCTTGGCACAAAGAAGGGGAGGGGGGTATACTCGGGGGTGGAGGAAAAATCAGAGGCAGAAATGGTAAATAACTTTGAGCATGTCGTTACAGCTTTGGGACCATATACTTTACATACCTGTAACAACTACCACATTTACAATTACAGTAATTTTGTGATTTCTGACCATTGTTTCCAGTTGTTTACTAAGGGGCTTAAGTATGTCCCTAAAAAACATAGTAATTTAATTCATGCCATTTTGGATCTTAAGTTGTTTACACGTAAACTCAATCTGGAATACCTGATGGGGAATTCCAACGGTGCTCCTGGTTTTCTCCTGTAAAAATCTAGCACCTTTAACCCCCCCCTCCATCCACAAATAAAAAACTTTGAGAAAAGGGTGGAGGGTAGGTTTAGGAAGGAGTTGGGGTTGGATCACTTGGTGGCCAATTTAACATGCCAGGAAAGACAACTCCTTGACCAACTTAAAGGTGATCCCACCCTTAGGGTTATGGAACCAGATAAGGGTGGGGGGACGGTCATCATGGATTGTCTTGTTTACCAGGGTAAAATGTATGAGATACTTCACGACCATCAAAAATACACTTCAGCCTCTTTGAATGAAATCAATATATCTTATCAAAGATAGATTTGGTTGTGCAAGATTTATTTGATCAGGAGGTCATTGATTTCCAAATTTATACCTTTCTCTCAAACACTGATCCCAGGATACCATCTATTTTCGGGATACCTAAGGTGCACAAAGACCCCCTTGATCCACCATTAAGACCCATAGTAGCATCACAGGGTTCTAAGACCCACCCCATTTCTAAGTATTTGGATTGGAGAATGAAAGAGCTATGGGGTAGAGAGGAACATATTCTCAAAGATTCATGGGCTTTTTTGAGGAGTATTACTCCAGATCTGCTGGTAACTAATATGGTATTCCTAACCATTGACGTAGTGGATCTTTTTTCTGTCATTCCCCATGAATTGGGACTTGAATGGTTAGAAGAAGCCCTTTGGAAATGTCCCCATATTACTAACAGTGATGTGCATGTTATTACTGAATTGATGGGTCTTGTGTTAAAGAACAATTTTGTGTTCTTTATGGGTGAATATTTTCATCAAGTGACTGGTGTTTCTATGGGGGCCAATTGTGCACCTACGTATGCTGATATTATCATGTATATTTGGGAAAAGAAGTTCATCTTGGACAGCCCCTTTTCAAAATTTTGGAATTTCTACTGTAGATTCCTCGATGATATTTGTATTTTTTGGATAGGACCACTGGATGGGATAGGGAAATTTATTGAGTATATAAACACTACCACCAACTTTTTAAAGTTCACACATCATATTTCCCAAAATAGTGTCAATTATTTGGATGTGACACTTACTGTGGGTGAAAACGGATTTAAATCTAACGTTTATCGTAAACCTACATTTTCAAATGGTTACCTGCATTACCAGAGTTCCCACCCTAGTTTTCAAAAAAAGGGAATCCTCAAGGGACAATACGTTCGTATTTCACGGATGACTTCCCTTGACGAAGGTTACCAACATGAATGTTGTACATTGCAACATTTATTTTTGGAAAGGGGTTACCCTGTATCATTGATCAAAATGGTTCAAGAGGAAGTAACACTGGCTAGGACATCCAGATTTGCCCCTATTCTGGGTAAAATTGAAGCTAATACTGATAAGGTTTCTATATGTAACAGTACAGACCAGTTTTTTGGTAGTCTTACCTTTATTACAGAGTTTAGCGGTAACGCGTCCCACGTTAGGAATATTATTGAAAAAGAATGGGACATGTTCAGGGAATTGACTGACTTAGATGTTTTCAAAGATAGAGACATGAAAACTGTTTTTAGGAAGGGTATTAATATTAAAAAGACACTTGAACAATCAGATTCTTCCAAGGTAAACCCTAGAACCAATTTAGGGACCTTTAAGTGTGGCCATTGCTCATCCTGCAAGTACATTTTACAAGCTAGTCACGTTTTTTTGGAAAGCAGAAGTAGGGACATCAAGGCAAGGGGTCACTATAATTGTAAGACAGGTGGTTTGGTTTATTTGGCTGTATGCCAAATATGTCCAGCGTTTTACGTTGGAAAAACCGAAAGGTTATTTCACAGACGTATATATGAGCATACATATGATATCTCCAAGTGTAAAAATACTAGTGCCTTATATAAGCACACCATCTCGTGTGTAAATGCAAAATTTTTGTTTTTTGTCCTGGAAGTAGTTCCAAAGGACATCAGGGGGGGCCCATGGGAGGCTCGGCTTGCCCACAAAGAAACATACTGGCAGATTTTGTTAGAAGCCAATAAAGCCCCTGGCCTCAATGAATCCATCTCGATTGCCCCATATTTGAAAATTAAGGCACAGTATATCAAGTAATACCCTCCTAAAGTATATTAATTTTAGAATGTATTTTTAAATATATACAATTTTTTATACATAAATATATTTGTATATATAGCATTAAATATGCAAGTTGATCTGTTTCGTTTTTATAAAAAAATTTTTATTAATTTTATTTTCTTATTTTAAGTCATGAAATTTTGATTTATGTATTAAATGTATTTGTACTTGTGCATTCACACATCTTTTTAAAAAAAAAAATTTATTCTGAAACCTGGTTTTTTGATTTGCCCTAGTCAAATGGATTAATTAATCAATTAGTGGTTTGGGAATTGAGTATTTAACCTGCCTGCAAACAGGAAATTAATGTATCTGATGAAGTCTTCCTGAAGAGACGAAAACGTGTGTGTTGCCTATTGCTGGAGTTTTGCACGTTAATAAACTGGTTTGTGGAAATAACTTTGCCTGATTGTGAGTTCTTTTGGCCTCAAGCTATAGGACTGGTTTTGCTGCTTGTTTTTGTGAAATGTCTAAAGGTACCTTGAGTGGAAGGGATTTCTGGTTATTTTGAAGAAGACTGCTTTGTGGTCGGACCTAACAAGTGATGAAGATACACAAGGTATGGTGCAAGGTGCTCCCATGTTAGTAAGGACAACATCCAAGATGTTATTCCCCCAGTGGGTACTCTGACTAACGGATCTAGGGCATTTCTATTGACAAAGTCCAGAAATTTCTGTGCTTGTGCACTAGTGGTGGTATATGTTTCCCAGTCTGCAGTTGGACAGTTTAAACCACATAGTAAAATGGTATTGGGGTTAATACTGAGTGATTCTAACTCCTATAGAAAGGCAATGTGTCTTTTTTGTCATAGGGGAAGTTCTATAACTCCCCAATATGTGGTAAGAGACCTTTCTTCCTGTTGGTGATTTGACCATGAAGAAGCGATGTTGCATCCATGCTGCTTTACCTTAGTGATGTCCATTACTTACATATTTACAAAGTGCTGCAAACATCTGTCTCAACATTTTACCTCCAGAATTTGGAGCAAAAAATAATTAGGAAAAACTTCAAAATTTAAGGATACTGTTTAAGTGCTAAAACTATTAACTTACAAAGTTGATATAAAAGAGGATGTGAATTGATAAACATTTATTTTGCTTCTGAAAATGTTAAACTTTATTGCCATTTACTTATGATTCCATTCTATTTTCAACATTTTTTTTTTAATTTTAGGGAGGTCAGAGCAAACGTCTGATACAATTTAGGGAGGTCACTAAAATTACTGAGAGCTGAGATGTATGGTTGCAAATATTAGTACATAAAGCAAGCTGGGAGCCTCATTTTGGCTGGGAGCATCTGTTTTTATCATTAGGTTTGCTAATTGGCGTTTGCAGTTGCTAGTCTTAGGAGATGCCAGTCTGTACTTAATTGACAGGAAATGTGTGCAGGATGCATAGCTCAGTCTGATGTGACCACAGTTGCTCAAAAAATGATTAATTAAGAAATCATCCAGACTGTCATGAAATAAAGTATCTTATAGTTATAGTTGGCATTATAGGTTGGCCCTAGATGTGTCACATGCTTGAGAGTGCAAGCCGGTGAAACTTTGACTTGTTTAGTCAAATTGTATCTACAGTTCAGTTTAATTTGTAGGACTAAGCCTTACTTTGATTCCTATTTGATCAATAGATTATTAAATCCATATTATACCCATTGGTTATTGACTATTTTAAATAAGTACACAAGTAAAAAATGTCAAGAACCAGTGTCACAATTTTTTTTTTGCATTAATTTAAAATCTCAAATTGGAATTGATAACTTGGGCTGTAATACATAGAAAGGGAGCATTCAAATTCTTTACCTGAACAAACATCTCTAGAAGCTAGTTATAATAGTTTAGTATTATGGAACATAAAGAATTATACTACTATTTGGGGGTAGAGAAGCCAGTCAGTTTAGAGATTCTCAGGAGACAGGTATCCTGATAGAATTCATGTAAACTCAAGTTTTAACTTTATCAACTGGACTGATCAGATACATTTAGAATATGAATAAATTAATTTGGGATACATTTTTAGATCGAAATTTTACATAACTGACTTCACATCAAAAATGGATGCAGCTAAACTACCACAATGACCAGTGGGAGGAGTGGGCATCATTTGTGCACATACCTCTCAAACTTTTAGCCCAAGAAATCTGGACAAAGCCTGACATAATAGGGGACAAAGGTCTAAAAATAGGAACAGATTTTAAATATTGCACGTCTAAACTCAGAATGTGGCTAGAATAACAGAGTTTGTGTTATAAAGTATTTTGTAAAGTATATGAAGTCTGACATTTCTTTGTGCCGGTCCCAAGCCCAGATAAATGGGGAGGGTTGCATCAGGAAAGGCATCCGGCATAAAACTTCGCCAAATCATTTCATGCAGACACCAATAAATACTTTAATACCAGATTGGTCGAGGCCTGGGTTAACAATGACTGCCACCAGTACTGTTAGCCAACAGGGTGCTGGCGGAAATTGGGCTACTGTTGGCCGAAGGAGGAGAAGAGGTGGAAGACATGGCCGAAGACAGGAGGAGAGGAGAAAGGCTAGGACTGTGGTAGTGAGGGTCGGAACTTTGAATGGTGGCAGCATGACTGGTATAGGGAGAGAGCTAGCTGATATGATGGACAGAAGAAAGGTTGGTATATTGTGTGTGCAAGAGACCAGATGGAAGGGGAGTAAGGATAGGTGTATCGGAGGTGGGTTCAGATTGTTTTATCATGGTGTGGATGGAAGGAGAAATGGCGTAGGAGTTATTTTGAAAGAACAGTATGCCAATAGTGTTTTGGAGGTGAAAAGAGTGTCGGATAGAGTAATGTTTATGAAGCTGGAAATTGGTGGTGTAATGATGAATGTTGTTAGTGCATATGCTCCACAAGTTGGGTGTGCAATGGATGAGAAAGAAAAATCTTGGAGTGGATGAAGTGGTGATGACTGTACCCAAGGGTGAGAGAGTGGTGATTGGAGCAGATTTCAATGGGCATGTTGGTGAAGGGAACAGAGGGGATGAGGAAGTAATGGGTAGGTATGGTGTTAAACAAAAGAATGTAGAAGGTCAGATGGTAGTGGATTTTGCGAAATGGATGGACATGGCTGTGGCGAATACATATTTTAACAAGAGGGAGGAGCATAGGTTGACATACAAGAGTGGAGGAAAATGCACACAGGTGGATTATATCTTATGTAGGAGGGCCAGTTTGAAGGAAATTGGAGACTGTAAAGTGGTGACCGGAGAAAGTGTAGTTAGGCAGCATAGGATGGTGGTTTGAAGGATGACGTTGGTGATTAAGAGGAGGAGGAGGAGTGTGAGGGCAGCACCAAGGATCAAATGGTGGAAATTGAAAAAGGGTAATTGTGAGGTGGAGTTCAGAGATGAGTTAAGACAGGCACTGGGTGGCAGTGAAGAGTTACCAAATAGCTGGGTAACTACAGCAAGAGCTAGTAAGGGAGATGGCTAGAAAGGTGCTTGGTATCACATCTGGACAGAGGAAGGACCTCAAGGAGACATGGTGGTGGAATGAGGAAGTACAGGAGAGTATACAGAGAAAGAGATTTGCAAAGAAGAAGTGGGATTGTCAGAGAGATGAAGAAAGTAGACAGGAGTATAAGGAGATGAGGTGCATGGCAAAGAAATAGGTGGCAAAGGCTAAAGATAAGGCATATGAAGATTTGTATGAAAGGTTGGACACTAAGGAGGGAGAAAAGGACCTGTACTGATTGGCTAGACAGAGGGACCGAGCTAGGAAAGATGTGCAGCAGGTAAAGGTGATAAAGGATAATGAGGGAAACATACTCACAAGCGAGGAGAGTGTGTTGAGGAGATAGAAAGAGTACTTTGAGGGGTTGATGAATGAAGAGAATGAGAGGAGAGAAGATTGGATGATGTAGGGATAGTAAATCATGAAGTACAATGGATTAGCAAGGAGGAAGTAAGGATAGCTATGAAGAGAATGAAGAATGGAAAGGCTGTTGGCCCAGGTGACATACCTGTGGAAGCATGGAGGTGTTTAGGTGAAATGGCAGTGGAGTTTTTAACCAGATTGTTTAATGAAATCTTGAAAAGTGAGAGGATACCTGAGGAATGGAGAAAAAGTGTTTTGGTACCGATTTTTAAGAATAAGGGTGATGTGCAGAGCTGTAGTAACTATAGAGGGATTAAATTGATCAGTCACAGCATGAAGTTGTGGGAAGGAGTAGTGGAAGCAAGGTTAAGAAGGGAGGTGATGATTAGTGATCAGCAGTATGGTTCCATGCCGGGAAAGAGCACTACAGATGCAATGTTTGCTCTGAGAGTGTTGATGGAAAAGTACAAAGAATGTCAGAAGGAGGTGCATTGTGTTTTTGCAGACTTAGAGAAAGCATATGACAGGGTGCCTAGAGAGGAGTTGTGGTATTGTATGAGGAAGTCAGGAGTGTTAGAGAAGTATGTAAGAGTGGTACAGGTTATGTATGAGGGTAGTGTGACAGCGGTGAGTTCTGCAGTGGGAGTGACAGATGCATTTAAGGTGGAGGTGGGGTTATATCAAGGATCAGCTCTGAGCCCTTTCTTATTTGCAATGGTGATGGACAGGTTGGCAGACGAGATCAGACAGGAGTCCCCGTGGACTATGATGTTTGCAGATGATATTGTGATCTGTAGTGAGAGTAGGGAACAAGTGGAGGAGACCCTGGAGAGATGGTGATATGCTCTAGAGAGAAGAGGAATGAAGGTCAGCAGGAATAAGACAGAATATTTGTGTGTGAATGAGAGGGAGGATAGAGGAATGGTGAGGATGCAAAGAGTAGAGGTGGCGAAGGTGGATGAGTTTAAATACTTGGGGTCAGTAGTTCAAAGTAACAGTGAGTGTAGAAGAGAGGTGAAGAAGAGAGTACAGGCGGGATGGAGTGGGAGGAGAAGAGTGTCAGAAGTGATTTGTGACAGACGAGTACTTGTAAGAGTGAAAGGGAAGGTCTGTAAGAGGGTAGTGAGACCAGCTATGTTATATGGGTTGGAGACAGTGGCATTGACAAAAAGACAGGAGTTTGAGCTGGATGTGGCAGAATTAAAGATGTTAAGATTTGCACTGGGTGTGACAAGGGTGAACAGGATTAGGAATAAGTATATTAGAGGGTCAGCCCAGGTTGGAAGGTTTGGAGACAAAGCCAGAGAGGCACGATTATGTTGGTTTGGACATGTGCTGAGGAGGGATGCTGAGTATATTGGGAAAAAGATGCTAAGGATGAAGCTACCAGGAAATAGTAAAAGAGGAAGGCCTAAGATAAGGTTTATGGATGTGGTGAGAGAGGACATGCAGGTGGTTGGTGTGACAGCGCAAGATGCAGAGGACAGGAAGAAATGGAAACAGGTGATCTGCTGTGGCAACCCCTAACGGGAAAAGCCGAAAGAAGATGATGATGAAGTCTAACATTCAAATCTATGCCATTATTTAGTAATTTTATTCCTCAGATCATCCTAGTGATTTGCCAGAAAACCACAAATTTTATGAGGTGCAGACCAAAATTTTGAGGTAAAAATCTGGACAGTTGAGAGCTATGTTTGTGGGTTTCCACCCACAACTATTAGACTAAAAATAGCAGAATTGCAAAATTGGTGGAATTTTGTACAAGAATTGTAACTGCATTTCGTTTTACTTTAATATTTCTGAAAATTATTAGACATTGTAATAATATTTCATTTAGTTTATCAAGTGGAGTTTTGTGTAAGAAATATAGAAATATTTTCAGTTACTGATTCTACCTGAGCAATGCATACCTGGCAGCAATCTTTGAGTGGCCAAGCTGTGCACTCAGTCTGTTTCTTACAGTGCTATAGACCTCTGAGAGTGCAAATTGGAGGTGTCCATCCATCCATCCATCCTGTTAGAGGTATGGATTTCAGGTCTATTCAGCTGCCTTTTCTGAGTGACTCACAATGTCTTTTAATTGTCCCTACTTATGCCTCATCCACTCTAGTTATTAAAGTACTTGCATAGAGATACACATTTTTCTTACCAGAAGGAATGAATAAGTTGATAGGATGTTCCCAATCTCTCAACAGAAGCCCTGACACTGAAGTGGGTTTATTGCAATATAGTTTTATAGACTGATCAATCCCGAATGCATTGTGGCATAATATTCAATTATGTTACATGTTACGGGGATCTGATTTACTACTGACAAATTAAGACCTGCATACAGTACCTCAGGAGGTCCCTCTACGCCATGTCAAATATTTCTGGTCCATATTAACATTGTCTAAGATATTTACTGCTGAAAAATCGAGGAAGACAATCACACATAATAGAAAACTGGAACAACTGCTTTAAAGGTATTTTTTTAATGCAGGAATCCTTCAGATAATATTTGATTTCATAATATGTATATTCTTATGCTACTTAATGAGGCAACTAGGAATTTTTGATTGGGATAGACAGTTTAGTTAGTGCCAGACTAAACCTTTTAGTAACTTAGCTGTATCTGTATTTTTGATTTGACTGACTTTATATGGCATTATTAGTGTGTTCTGTTTGCAGATGCAGAAATAACAAAAAAAATAAAGGCAAGACTGAACTTCACCATGCATTCTGACTGATATACAGTGCTAAAAGAAACAAAAGATTAAAGTGCCAAATGAGTTTATTTTTCTGAATTAGATTTCTGCAGGTAGAAGCTGTAGTTTCTAAACAAATTAAAGCAGTTGACAGCAGTCACTAAAGTGAGACAGTTAAAAGTTTTTTATCCATCCCCAATGCTCTGTGGGAATATAGCATCAGAAAAAGTGTGTGCATGTGTCTGTGAGGAATATAGAGAGAGAAAACTGAAAAAGCAGTTAATTCACAGAAATAATCTCTACTTTCCATACTTCACCCACTTAAGTCCATTTGGGAATAAAAAGAAATACACACGGAAAAGGAAAGCTGTGTGTGTGTGTGTGTGTGTGTGTGTGTGTGTGTGTGTGTGTGTGTGTGTGTGTGTGTGTGTGTGTATCTGTGTGTGCATTTGTCTTTGAACAGTACAATATTGATTGCAGTGATCTGCAAATCAGTACAAAAGAGTTCCTTTAGAGAAGTGAAGCCAGTCAGTCATATTCCTTTCTCCTACAAATGTAAGAGTTGGAAGGGCAATAAGAAAGTAAACAGATAAGTAAGTCAGCTAAAATATAAGGTGTGTGTGTGTGTGTGTGTGTGTGTGTGTGTGTGTGTGTGTGTGTGTGTGTGTGTGTGTGTGTGTGTGTGAGTGTGTGTGTCTATATGGACTACCATATTGCTTCCAATGGTATGAAAAATACCTTAAAAAATTAATCTATGGCTAAGATCTGCTCAAAGAGAGACAACTAGTACCCAAACTGATGATGTATGGAGGTGTGCTGACTGCACAAAGCTGGGAAAGTTAACCAAAAACAGCTTTTTCGATGAAGGAGTCATATAAGGATAATGTCTGCAGCATCATGTTTGACTTAATACAGTAGAGTTTTGCTGATGATCGTATTTTTTGACTTTCTCCAAATGCCAAGCAAGCTGTTTTATTATTATTTTTCTGTACTTATTTAGAGTCCCTACAAGGTGCAAACTAAGAAGTCCTGCATGTTCATTTTGGAAGTATGAAGTTTTCCTTTCAGCAGTGTGTCAAATCAAGTAGACTTACCCAACTTCATTACTTATATGTTGGGAATAATATCTTTTAGAACACAGAGTGATGAGTCAGCTAAAAGAAAAGTTTATCCAGTAGCTGTGACTTTTTCAAACCTATCTACAGAAACTGAGCAACAGAGATTTGTGTGCAGCTTTAAGGCCCCATGTGATAAAGACAGTAACAGTGCCAGCTGTGCAAGAGCACATGAAGCTATAGGAAAATGCAGCATCTGAAAACAGGAGAGGCAAACACAGTTTTTTCCATGCGATTCTGCAACTAGCAAAATGCCATGGATATAATTTAATGAACTGTTCAGACAAAGTTGTTTGGATCTTGCTGAAATATTCTGCCTCATTAACTGTCATCATCATCATCATCGTCACCAATGTTGCTGCACAGCAAGTCTGAAGATGACTTTAAAAATAATTGTCAATAAACACCACAGAATCACAGAATAAGCAACATTTTTAATGTGTTTTACTTTCAGGGATACCATGCGACCTTTGGAAGGAGACAACATATTACAATACAGTAATAAAGATTGCCAACCATTATGATGGCCTTGGATTTTTCATCCATCAAATGCATCACAAAAAGTTGTGCAACACAGCATGTCAAGTACAAGATATCCCTTAAATATACACACGGCTAGCCAGATGCAGTTATACAGAAGTATGAAAAACATGTCTGTACATTAAGCTTTATATATATGTACAAATAAAAATATTGCAGCCCAACAATAAGAGCAATTGCAACCACCCAAGAAATGTACACAGTTGCTCCTGTTTCACTCCATCAGATAGGGTAAGCTGCTCTTCCAGCTATACAACTCAGCATGGCTGGGCAAAGGAGCAATTAACTGACATCCCTCAGTATGTGCAAGCGGTTAGTGAGGTAAAAATATTGAATGGTGTGTAGGCATGTGAAATGATTATCTGAAATGTGTATCCCAGAAGTGCATGCCACACATCCAGGTTCAGCAGGCTGTGTTGCATGGTTAGCTCTACAGAACTGTATGCAGTAGTAATGCCATAGCTTAATAGTTTCAAGATCTGCTACAACGTAATATCCCAGGTGAGACTTTTGAACTGTAGCTACTGCAGTCCCTCTGTCATACTGAAATAGTTAGACACACATACACCGCCCATCCATCCATAAGATGTAGTTCAGCTAGGCCTTTGGTAAATTTGCAGTCTACCATCCATTCATCTAAATCAGATTTGGAGATAGTGAGCAAAATATTTTGCTTTACAGAAAGTGGGAGTTCTTCTCCAGTAATTGGGAATTCTTAGGGAGAAATACTTGTCCTGCAAGCAAGTCCTACCAAAGGGAGCATTGTATATAGTATGGACCTAATAATGGAGGAGTAGAGGGTAATGATGCCCACTTTTCACTGAGATGAGTTAGTATTAGTAGTCAGATTGTGTGATGTCCATGTTTTATTGAGACAAGATATCATTAGTAGTCAGATCAGTGAGGTTCAAGACTTTTCCATTGAAGGTGGACATATAATATTCAGAGTAGGGGTTGTTATCCATGAATCTGTCTTTGTCTGTAATACAATTGTCTCTTATAAGGAGGAGAAAAGTCATTATGTCAGTGTGTATTGTAGATCAGAGTGTTTGATATACCTTTAAGAAGCACTCCAGTCAGTGGGCACTTGCATATAAGTATTGAGCACGTGCAAGCAAGAGTGCCATTTTGAGTGAGCAGTGAGAGTGAAAGCATGTATGTGTGTAGCAGTCATTCAGTTAGTTTGTTTATGTTTAATGTCCCAGTCATCCATCCTGATTCTTTTGTGTGTAATAAACTACCTAAACAAACACCCAAGCCTCATTGTCTTATTTAGATATACAAGACAAGTGACATGGTGTCAGAAGTGGGATCTGAAGTCAAAACCATAAGGCACACAGTCAGTAATGGAGGAATATACACAAAAGGATAATCTGAAGCTAAACAACTTGCAAACAGGTCAGAAATGAATTTCCAGGTACTAAAACTCGCTTAAATGATTTTTTATGCAACAAATAAAAAAACAAAGCATTCAAAATGCTCAAAACAAATTTCTAATTAAACAAACTATTTGAAACTGTGACGTATTGCTAAAAGATATTTGAAATAGTTATGAAAACATTTGAAACAATATCTAAACCACATAAAATGTATAAAAAATGGAAAACTACTGCATTTTTTGCATTGCGCTATTTTTTTGCCTTAACTAAAGGTATTCAAAATATCCAAAGTGTGCAAAGTGTTAGCAAGTATGTGCAGTATTACAGTAAAGTTATTTCACAAAGTACAGTCATTTCAAAGTGATTATTGTGCATTTGAATATTATTACACGTACCTGGTGTGTGTGCATACATAATTACAAGGGCCAAGTTTACACTGTGTTTAAAAGAAAGTTGTTGGCATGGCAGAAGGATTTCATAAATCCAGTCCACTTGTGTTTGATAACAATACTGCAGAAAATTGGAGAGTGTTTGTGCAAGAGTATGATATTTTCATACAAGCTGCTTTTTCTGATAAAGACGGGTGTACAAAAGCATTTATTCTACTTAATTTAGCTGGGTCAGAAGCAATTGAAAGAGAGTGTTCATTTGTGTATGCACCTGCTGTGTTTGCAGGGGAGGGGGAGGCCGCCATATTGTGGTACCGGTTGAAATGCGGGAAGACCCGTGCTTAAAATGTAAATTTAGGGAAATGTGTAACCCCCAGATGAATATTACAATTGAATGACACTTATTTTACACAAGCGATCAAAAGCTTGGTGAAACTTTTGTAGCTTATATAACTGACTTGAGAAATAAGGCTAAAACAGGCAGATTTGGTGATCTGAGAGATGAGTTGATAAAAGGCAGGCTTGTGTGTGGTATTAATAATGATGCAGTGAGAAAGATTTTACTTCAGGACAGTAATTTAACTTTAAATAAGATCATAGAGATTTGTCAGATATATGAGCTGACAGAATAGCACACAAATATGCTTACAAATGAGAATCTGCAAGCAGTGTCTTCTTCCAGTGCCAATGTTGATAGTATACAGCATGAGGTTAAAAGATACAGGCCGAAGGGTGTGGCAGCCACAGCTAGAGCCACAGCAAAACCCATACTAGCTTCAGTAAGACTCAGGGCAAGCTCAGTAAAGCAGTTGGGTGATTCAACAAAACCTGTGGCAAACCTCATAGTCAGCTGTCATAATTGTGGAGGAAACCATGAGCCCAAATGAGAAACATGCTTAGCTTTTGATCAGCAGTGCGACACATATAAAAAGTGGAATCATTTCAAAAGGATTTGTAAATCTAAAGGTGAACAGTCTTTTATTAAAAAGAGCATTTAAAGAGGGAAATTGATAAATTAGAAAGCTGAGACCATACTTTTTATGTTGATGGTATGTCTGTGCTTGGTGAAACAGCCACTGCAGTAGATTTGTGGGCAAAAAGTGAAGTATTTTGTACTTTTCAGATTAATGGGAGACCAGCAGAGCTCAAAGTAGATAGTGGATCAAAGTGCAATGTTATGTCAGCTGAAACATTTGCTAGAGTAAGAGCTGGAGAACAACTTGATCTAGCAAAGTGTGGGAAGCTTCTTGCTTATGGTGGTGAAGAGATTCAAACCGAAAGCTCAGTAGTGTTTTCATGTTAGTCTGTTGAAAACAGCTACGACTTGCAATTTTATGTAGTCAAGACGTGTGTGCAGTCATTATTAAACCTCAAGGACAATTTGAAAATGGGACTGCTTTTATTTAATAAAGAAGTCCACTATGTAAGCTTGATCGATAACAACTCAAATTTCACCCAAGCTATTTTTTATGAGTAAGCTGATATTTTTGAAGAGAAATTAGGCAAACTCCCAGTTGTGTACTCCATGAAGTTAGACCATTAGGTAGATATTTTTGAAGACAAATTAGGCAGACTCCCAGTTGTGTACTCCATGAAGTTAGACCACAAGGTAAGCCCAGTCATCAGACCAGCACGGAAAGTTCTAGTAGCTATGCAGAACAGAGTTAAAGCCGAGCTAGACACAATGGTGCAGCTAGGAGTAATTTGTCCAGGAGAAGAGCCAACTGAATGGGTATCCTCCATGATAGTAGTTCATAAGAAAAGCTTAGATGATATTAGAATATGTATTGATCCAAGAGATTTGAACAAAGCACTAAAATGACCTCATCATCCAATGTGTACAGTCGAGGAAGTTGCTGCCCTCATGCCAAATGTCACTGGTTTTTCTGCCTTAAATCCAAAAAGTTCATTTTGCAAATTTTGCTTGATGGAAAATCTTCATTGCTAATCACATTCAGTACATCATTTGGACGGTAGAGATTTTTGAGAATGCCATTTGAAATAAATTCTGCCAGTGAAGTCTTTCAACATGCGATGGAACAATTTTTTTTTCTGGCTATCCATGTGCTATTATAGTAGATGAGTTTCTTGTAGGAGGCAATGGTGAAGTCGAACATAATAGAATAGAACCCTCAGGAAAGTTCTGGAATGAGCTTGTTAAGTAAATCTTAAACTGAATCCTCAGAAATGTGAATTCAGGCTAACAGAGGTTACTTATGTGGGTCATTTGTTTACCAGTTCAGGCTTACAACCAGATCCTTTCAAGCAAACAGCAGTTCTTGAGATGCCAGATTCAGACAATGTCCAAGCCATACAACATTTTCTTGGCATGATTAACTATTTAGGCAAGTTCCTTCCAGATTTGAGTCAATTTTCAGCACCGTTAAGAGAGCTGACATGCAAAGATGTAACCTGGTCTTAGTCAAAACAACACCAAGGACCATCTAATGTCTTGAAACAGAGAATTGCCACTCCACCAACTTTAAAATATTATGATGTTCACAAACCAGTAACTCTTAACTGTGATGCTTCAGAGTTTAGTCTTGGTGCAGTCATTCTTCAAGAGGGTAGACCAGTAGCCTATGCATCAAGAACACTAACCCAAACTGAGATGCAATATGCTCAGATTGAGAAAGAGCTCTTGGTAATTGTGTTTGCATAGTCAGAATTTCATGATCATATTTATGGCCAACCTATCCAAATCGAAACTAACCACCAACCATTAGTCACTGTTTTGAGAAAGCCAATGCACACAGCTCCCGTAAGATTGCAATGCATGATGCTCAAATTGCAAAAGTACAATTTCAATCTTGTTTGCACAAAAGGCAAACATCTTTATCTTGCTTATACTTTATCCTGATCACCCAGAAAAAACACTGAACAGCATGAAAATGAGAAACCTGATTTTGAAGTCATGGAAGTGAAAAACTTTTCTTACACATATCTTGATGAGCTTAGATCTCTCACAGCTTCAGATCCAATTCTTTAGAAGCTCAACCACTTTATCAGTCAAGGATGGCCTTTAAAGCAATCTTGTTTACCAATAGATGTGCAGCAATATTTTCCCTGCAGAGATGAGATTTTGATGGGAGATTGTATCATCATGAAAGGTCCAAAATGACTGTTCCAAAATCCTTTGCAATAAGAGTATATTAAGATATTGTATCGTAGCCACCCAGGAACTGCTTCTACCAAATGTAGGCTGAGAGAACTACTATTTTGGCCTTCTATGTCAAATGATATTGAGAAAATACTTCCTTCTTGTTGTGTTTGTAATAGTACTAAACCATATCAACAAAAATAATGAAATCAGGTAATCCAGATTCCTGAACTACCTTGTTCGACAGTAACCACTGATATGTTCGAATGGAATGGTCAACATCATTTGGTATTAGTAGACTCTTATTCAAATTGGTTTGAGATTGACCTACTTCCTAATCTAACATCCACTAGTGTCATTACTAAGTTGAAGAGGCAATTTTCTGTCCATGGTAGTCTGCACAAAGCCATTTCTGACAATGGTGCACAGTTCACAAGTCAGCAATTCAAAGGATTTGCTGAAACATGGGACTTTGTTCATGTTATGAGTAGACATCAATATCCCCCAGTCCAATGACTTGTCAATAAACACCACAGAATAAGCAACATTTTTAATCTGTTTTACATTCAGGGATACCATGTGACCTCTGGCAGGAGAAAGTTCCTGAAAGTATTCCTGAAAATCCTGAAGCAGAACATTCACCAGTAGCTGTCCCTGTTGCTAAACACAGTTCTAGTTATTATATTACAAGGTCAGGTCATATCTTAAGACCTAATCCTAGATTCATGGCAACCTGGACATGATTGTTGTTTATTATTTTCTGTATAATTTGCATGCCTATTCAATTGTCATTGTCATTACTAGACAGATTAGTTAAAAAGGGAGGATGTAGATTAGAGTGTGTGATATACCTTTAAGACAGTTAGTGGTGCACATGCATATAAGTACCGAGCATATGCAAGCAAGAGTGCCATTTTGAGTGATCAGCCAGAGTGAAAGCATGTATGTGTGTAGCAGTCAGTCTTTTAGTTAGTCTGTTTAAGTTTAATGTTCCAGTCATCCACCCTGATCTATTTATGTGTAATAAAATACTTAAACAAACACCCAAGCCTTATTTAGATACACAGGATGAGTGACATGTATGAGTTTCTGTTTCTCACAATTGTATGGCATTACATTTATTTGATGTACAGCTTTAGACCGTGATACTGGCATCACTAGTTTTTCTGAGTGAGGCATTCCTCGGGGGTCCAAGTGCCTTTAGTGAAGTTGAGGATGTTACCATGCTGCTCAGAAGTCCAAGTAGCTGCCTCAGGGATGAAGTTGGTATCCAATCCTTTGAAAAAGCACAAGAAGAGGCCACAGCCCAGGTAGAATGAACCTTACAGACGACTTTTGCCATGAAAAGGGTAAAAAAAGAAATAGCTTTGGAGATCCAGGAATAAATACTTTGCTTAGAAACAGCCAATAGAAACCTGATAACATCCTGCACGTGAAGCAGCTGCATGGCCCAAAAGAGAAATGCAAAATCACTAAAATGGAAGAGCCAGCAGACTAAGGTGAACTGAAGAAGGCTGTGATTTTATAAGCCAAAACCGGTTTGTTTGAATAAGTGCTTTATTGTCTAAATAAATAATTCCACAGTTCGCCTTAGTCTGCTGGCTCTTCCATTTTGGTGGTTTAGAAACAGCCAAACCTAAAGACCTGAGATGAAAAGAAACAAAAGTTGCTCAGATTTACAAAAGGCTTTAGTTTTATCTAAATAATACCTGAGTTGTCTATGCAAATCCAAGGTGTGAAGAACCTTCACACTAGCAGAATGTGGGCAAGGGAAAAAGCTGGACAAATGAACAGACTAATTAAAAGTGAACTTATTAACCACCTTGGAAATAAAAGAAGAATTAGTATGAAGAGACACCCTGTCCATATGAAAAAATAAAAAAGGACATACAGCCATAAGAGCCTGGAGTTCAGACACTCTCTTAGCTGAAGTAAGGTTCAAAAGAAGAACAGTCTTCCATGTATAATGCCGTAGGGAAGCTGAAGCTGCAGACTCAAAAGGAGCCTGAGTCATTTTTTTCAATAACAAAATTAAGGTCCCAGGAAGGAAGAATAGGCTTTCTGGGAGGCTGAATATGAAGGACAACTTTAAGAAATTGTTTGACCTCAAATCTAGAAACCAAAGGAAGAGTCAAAAGCAGACAAGAAGAAATAGCTGATAGGTGGGCTTTAAATGACAAGTATGCCAACCCAGTACTGAGCAATTTATACACACAAGAGAGGACCACAAAAAGTGAATACAGGTTACAAGCAATACACCAAACAGAAAATCTCTTCCATTTAGACAAATAAAATTTCCTGGTAGTGGGTTTCCTCTGGTGCTAAAGATAGGAAGTTGTCTGTTCAGAGGGAGGCAAAAAGATCTACCTGAGGAATACCTCACTGGTAGATAATGTCCTAAAATAAATCTCTGTGAAGCACCCATTCATGAATCTGTGTTATGAACCTGCTCAGAGAGTTTGCCGCAATGTTTGTTCTGAAGGAATATAAATGGCCTAATAGGTGACCTGATATTGGACAGCCAGATCCCAAATGTGAAGAGCTAGTCTGTAAAAAGGAAAGACCATGCCCCCCTCCCTTGCTTGTTGATGTATCACACCACTGTGGTATTGTCTGTAAATGTTTTGAGGGGCCCTAGAAGGAATAGAAAATGGAAGGCATGAAGGGCCACAAGAAGAAAGAACCTTCACCTCTTTGATGTTGATATGGCCCTTCTTCTGATGAAAAGAAAGTCCTGGGTTAAGAGACAGTTGGTGAATCCAGCACTGAAGCTCTAGCTTGAGGCATAGAAGAAGATCAGTTGGGAAGTTCAAAGGATGAGAATATTGAAGCCAGACTGACTTTAGGAACTACTGTATCTTTCTTATATGAAGCCTGGCTTGATTAAGCATAGGAATGGTGGAAGCCATATACCCCAGAGTCCTTAGAAATGTCATGGCTGTAATTGAGACCAGAGGAAGAAGGGATTGAAAACATGTAATCATAGTTAAAGCCTTGTGAGGAGGCAAGGATGCCAGCTAAGGAATGGTCTGGAGCCTGCATCCAAGAAAAAAATTATCCTGAGAAAGAGTCGGGAAGGGTTTTTGGAAATTGACTGTAAACCCTTGGTTCTGAAGGAAACAAATAGCATAGTGAAGGTGCTGAAACAAGGTCTCTAGAATGGAAGCCTGAATGAGTAGGCCATCCATTTAAGGAAAGACCTGTATTCCCCTCAACCTGCAAAAAACAATCAAAGGCACGAGACATTTGGTGAAGACCCTTGGGGCAGTAGAGAGGCCAAAGGTCAAAGCAAATAACTAAAAATGCAAGGAAAAAACAGAGAAAGAAAAAAATTCCTGAAAAGGGGATGCATAGGAATATGGAGATAGGCATCCTTGAGATTCAGAGACACCGTGAAAGCCAGAGGTAGAAGAGGAAACAAGATTTGAAGGGGTAGCATTCAAATGGAGGGAGCCTTTAAAAAGGTGTTGAGCCAGGAAAGATTCAGAATGGATCTCCAGGTGTCCTCTTTCCTGGGAACCAGAAATGTTCTAGAATAAACCCCCTTCCCCTTTTGAGGATCAGGAACTGCTTGGATGGTGGCTTGAGACAAAAAGCTTTGATGAACATTTGGAAAAAAAAAGAAAGCTATTCCTGAGGAGGTTGGGGAATGCCCAAAAAATGAGGAAGGGACTTCCACACCATGTAATACCCCTGACAGACAGAATCCATGAATCCTGAATGATCCTTAACCAATTGTGAAGAGACAGGGAAAGATAAAGAGATAAAGGAATTTGACTTAGGAGATGGGAGGGAAGAAGGTAGTCATACAGAACCTGGTTTGTCTGGAAAAGAAGGCTTCTGAATAAACTTAGCTGTAGGAGCTGTTTCAGAACCCTTTTTATCTTTGGGAGGAGGGCAAGACTGTTTACATACAAAGGTAGACTTGGTAGGATAATTCCTATGAAATTTAGGAACAGGAGAAACAAAAATATGTTTTAATTCCAGTATAGACTTACCCTTCTCCCGAAGAGACTTTGAAAAGCTCAGTAGTTGCAGTACGAAACAGATTTTTATTGTCAAGGGGAGCATCCATCAGTTTGGCCTTAATATCATCAGGCAGAGACTGAAGGCAAAGTCGAGAATAATGCCAAAACACAGAATCAAAGGCTTCAGCTGTGGAAGAAGTATCAGCTGCATCATAATTACATTTAATTAAATGGCAAGCTACTTGAGAAGAAGACCTCAAGAGAGGACTGAAGCTCTGAATTTGAAACATCTGAAATAACTTTTAAAGCCAAGAGAGAAGGACTAAAATATACCTGGTCATATTTGGTCTGGTAATTTACAGCCCTAAAGGCCATTCCAAGGTTCTACTGTCCTTGTTAGAGGGAAGCAGTCTAATAGAAGACAAAAGCATCAAAGGCATATCAGAAGAAACAAAAATAGGAGAGGGGTCAGCAAGAGGGACACTTGTAAAGAAATTTGCAATCATCAGGCATCTTATAAAACTTCTAAGTTTTTTAAGAGCAGGGAGCTGGGAATCAGGAGCCTCAGAAGCTGCTGAAAATTAATCCAACAAAGCAAGAACAGGAGGAAATACAGAAGGCTTAGGAGACTGCATTTGGAGGAATTCATAGCACCTCTTCTAAATATCAGAAACCTGGGTGTTGTCCCACTTAAACAATTCAGTCATACAAGAGATAGTATCCCCAAAGGAAATCTCCTCAAAAGGATAATCTGGGGTAGATTTGTGATTTGCTCTAAAATAGATATGAAGATAGAGTGGGTTGTGCTTTGCTTTACAGAAAGCTGGAGTTTGTTCCAGAGTTGGGGGATTCTTAAAGAGAAATATTTGTCACTCTAAAATGTCCTATAGATTTGGGTGCTTTGATTGTGTATTGTTATTACTGAGAGTCTTGCAGATATGTAGTGGATCAAGCAGAATTAGGTCATTTACAGCTTTGTGGCCAGGCATAGATCCTATGTAGGAGTGTGTAGAAGATATACAAGAGAGATGGTACTTTTGGATGCTCTGAGTAATACAAGGAGTTGAGGAGCCAATATTTTCTTTTCAAACTGAGTTAGTTGTTTGGACATGGGTGATTAGGCTAGTGCAAGGCCTTTTTTCAGTTACTACCTAGGATATAAAGCAAAGACTTTGCAATTAACAGAGTAGTATGAAAAGCAAACTTATAATTACAATAAAAGATATGGCACTTGACAGTAATACACTAAACATACAACTGTAAACTTAAGAATCAACAGGAATACTGTACATACTGAAAAGTGCATTTTTTCTACTATAAGGCTGAAGAGGGATGAGTAAAAGGGACTGATGAATTTTATGTATATGAGCAGATGCCTCTAGCAATCAGCTGGGTAAAGCCGAATGCTAATTTCATGGCAGATACCACATGAAGGTGCCTAACTGGGGAATTATTTTATGTAATAGATGTACGAGACCTCCTGTTTCCCAAAGTGTACAATACCATGTTTTTAGCATTCATCATCAGACTATGATCCTGACAATAAATATAGGTTTATAAGTTCATAGGTGTTTACTAGGCTAATGACCACAAGGGCCTTTTTAAGCCTAGCCATGCATCTCAAATCTCTGACATGTTCTGATACCCTTGATAAGTGTAAGCATGGGCCTGGGAGATGAACCATTTACAGGTTACCTGTGTCCATTAGAGACATAGGTGTTGAACCCAGGATGAATTTCTGGTTTCTCATCCAATTGTCCAAGTTGCACTTGAATTGGGTTAAGGAGGAACTCTGCTTCACATGGATGGGGAGCCTGTTCCCTAGACAGGGTAGTCTCTGGGATGCAGGTCCTATTTATATCACAGGCAAGGTTTAAGTCTTTAGAATGGGTAATTTTGGAGCTGTTTGTTATGTGGATATGCAGGAGGTCCATCCGAGTGAGGACTGACAAAGCCCTGTATGCCAGACATAGATCCCCCCTCAAAAGCCTGTAGGAGGTAGAATACAGGGATAGGGCCTTGAGGCAGTATACAGAGGACATATTACTTATGCCCTGTATTCTTTTAGTGAGGAACCTCTGTGGATGTTCCAGTTGTGGGATATGCCTGGATAGGAACATACCAAAGGGGGCATTGTATTCAATGATAGGTCTGATGAATGCTGACTACAATGGAATAATGACTTCCTTGGACTTAGATGCCATACCTTTGTTTATACATTGCACAACATAGAATGATTTCTTCACCTCTGTAGACACATGATGATCAAAAGCTAGATTACTATCTATGTGTGTCCCAAAGTCCTTGACTACTGAGTCAACTCTAAGTGATGTGTTGTCAATATGATAGTTACCAGGGATGGATGACTTCCCAAAGGAAACTATTATGCATTTCTTGGCATTTAGTTTTAGTCCATGGCTCTGACACCAGTTGTTTGTCTGTGTCAGCTCCTCCTGGAGAACATTTGTGTCAGTGTGAGATTCAATGACAGCTCCTAATTTGTAATCATCTGCAAATTTAGTCAGCCAGAGACCACTGACATCAGCCTTGACTTCTGAGAAGTAAAAGCCAAAAAGGAGCAGTCCAAGGACTGATTTCTCAGAGACTCCACTTGTGACTGGCCTCTTTGTAGAGGTGTACTCCCCAATTCTAACTTCCTGGGTCCTGTCTGTGAGCCAGTTGGTTATCCACCGGGTGACATACAGGCTTGTACCTAACCTCTTGAGTCTGTCAACAATGCTCAAGTGGGGTATTATGTCAAATGCCTTAGCAAGGTCAAGGTAGGCAATGTGAATGATTTTGCCCTCATCCATTACTTTGGTGACCTTCTCAAAGAAGTCCACCAGGTTGAGTAGGCATGATCTTCCCTTGACAGAACCAAACTGGGTTGGGCCTAGTGTCTGGAGGTTTACTATTTCTCTATTGACCATCTCCATGATAATTCTTTCCATGGCTTTACATATAAGACTAGTAAGACTTATGTGTCTTTAGTTTCCAGGGTCTGTAGATTACCCACCTTTGTGCTGAGGGATGACTGTTGCCTTTCTCCATTCATGAGGCACAAAGCCTGTTTGGGGGCTACAGTTAAATAGTAATTCATGAGCCCCTGATAGATCATGTTTCATGCTACTTAGAAGGCATCCTGGGATATTGTCTGGGCCCATTGATGTAGTGTTCTTTGTCATAGAGAGAGCATTAAGGACCTGTTCCCTAGTGACAGTAGGGGGAGTTATATTTGATGATATTTCCTGAGGGAAGGTTAAAGGGGAGAGAGAGGTAAAGTTGGAGCTGAATTTATCAGCCAGGATGTTTCCTATATCTTCTGGCTGAGTATAGGTGGCTCCATTTACAATCAGCTCTGCACATAATTGTGTATTGCCTTTGATGTTGCGGACATAGCTAAAGAATGCTTTGTGGTTGTCTTTGGCCTGGGATGCCAAACTTACCTCAAATATGGCATTGGTAGACTTTATTTGTCCTCTGAGTTGTTTGTTTAATTTGATGAGCGTGCTTTTATCCTGGTGGGTGCTGCTCCTCCTAATTTTTGCCATGAGTTTCTTCTTCCTGTTATACAGCTGATTGATTTTGTGATTCCACCAGGGTGGCTTAATTTTTGAGTTAGTTCTGTACTTCCTCCTGGTGGGTATAGCTGCCTCTCTGCAGCTATTAACATTGTACAGGGTTTCGTTGAACAGTTCTTCATAAGCATAAGTGTTCTCAGGGTTTATGGGGGCTTGAAATTTTGCCAGGTTTTCACTTAAAAACAGGAGGTTAACCTTAGAATAGTTCCTGAATATTCCAGGTTTAGCAGGGGTTCCAGGTTTTATTTTTACTTCAAAGCAGACCATTTTGTAGTTTGACATTACCAAGGAAGGTATTACAGTAGGTGGTGTGCAGCTCTCTTCCATATTAGCGAGGACCAGATTCAGTATGGTTGCACCCCTGGTTAATGTATTGACTATCAGGTCCAGGGAGTATGAGTTTGCAAACTCCAGGAATCTCTGTGCATGTATGTTTGGTATCTTGTAGAATTCCCAGTTAATAGTGGGGTAATTAAAGTGGGTGGCCATGGTAGTGCTGTGGTTAGCATTGTCACTTCACAGCAAGAGGATCTCTAGTTCGATTCTCGGCTGGGGTGCCTTCTGTGCGGAGTCTGCATGTCCTCCCCATGGTCACATGGGTTTCCTCTGGGTGCTCCAGTTTCCTCCCACATCCTAAAGACATGATGTAGGTGGATTAGGCACTCTAAATTGGCCCTAGGTGTGAGTGTGTGTGCCTTCTGTGGAAAGTTGGGTGCCGGGCTGGCAACTCAACACCACAAAACTCCACTGCCATGAGCAGACAGGAGATCCGCTGTGGCGACCCCTAACCAAGAAAAAGCCGAAAGAAGAAAAAGTGGGGTAATTAAAGTCACCCATGAATACGAAATTGGGTTGGAAGGTTAGTGTTTCTAATGACTTTAAATGCATGGTATGGGTTTCCTGGGTTATAGGGGAGCACCTATATCTTGCAAGGAAGTGGTTTTGGATTTTACCTCTGGTGATTTGAACAAGCAGCAGCTAAAGTGCATTGCCCTGTTTGACAAGCCTTGAATTATATTTACTTTTGATGTAAATAGGGACACCTCCACCTTTAGTCCCTACCTGTGAATTAGCTGTCCTAATTGTGTGGAAGGCATTATAACCTTACACTGCTGGTGAGCTCTCAGTTGCTTTAAACCACATCGGCAGTGACCACACATACATCAGATAAAGAGAGATATTGCCTACTCAGAGGTGATCTCTGCCTATCATACAAAGCTATGTCAAACCCAGAGCTGTTGGACAAGATCCACTTAGAGAAATCCCAATCCCTCGGAGCTACATGCTCTAGGGACCTAAACCTTGTCACCACAATACACAGAACATGGTGGAGAGATAGATTCCTGTCCCAGAGACTTCCCATACTCTGGAATAAACTACCTATCTATATCAAACAAAGCTCCTCATTAGCATTCTTCAAGAAAAATCTTGATGATTGGATGGAAAATAGGAAATTCACCCGGGGATCACCTCTGTGGCTCTGCTCGACAGTGGCACAGGAAAATAATTTTCTTGGGTGGCAAAAACCCGGGTACCTTTTGGCTGGGCTTGTAGAGGCCCCAGGGCCAATAGCCTAGTACCTACCTATGAACCTATGATCCTATGAACATGGGGAGTGGAATTTTTGTTTAGACCCCGAGCACTGAGCAGTAATTTTAGATTTTCTAGGTTTTGATTTGCTATGTCGGAATTATTTTCAGTTTACCTAAAAAAGGCACTATGGGGGAAGACAAAGTTTTAGCTAATATTTGAAAGCCTAGAGGGTAGAGGTGCAGACCAACCCTGGCAAAGCAGCGTGGCCTGTTGACCATCTCCTTCCATGCTGACAAATATTGCACCCTCTTAGAATGACACCAGAAACCAAGCCAATTATTAAAGTCAATAATCTTTTGTTCGTATTGTGGTATCATCCTTGGAGAAGGTAAAATACTGCTGAATGCTAGGATCATACCAGCCTGAGACACATATTCCAAGATCTCCATGATGTCTTTCTTCATATAGTCTGGGGAGGTACATATCAGGTCATTTTCTCATGCATGGACTATGACGGGATCATATTGGTAATTGTGGTCCAGTGACCTGAGTGCATGCGTAATGTGGTGGAGCCTAGTCCCTGATAAGCAACTGACTGTAACTTTCTCCTTACTCAGCCTGGTGAGAGGACATCACTGTGTCTCACAATGGAGTGTCCAATGACTAGAAAGTTGGATTGTGTGGTGGCTTGCCCTATGGGCTTAGAGGTAGATGCTCCATGAGATGCAGCTCTATGTCTTGATGCGGGTGTTGTTTTGAAAGAGAGCATTTGGGGCTGCTGCGGGTATTTTTTATGTTTTTTTCATCTAGGAGGTATTTCTGGTTTAGGAATGTTACATGTAAGTGCCTCAGCATATGTGGGTCTATATGACTGCTTTGGATTGTGCACGATGGGTGCAGCATGTGTACTACTGACAACCTTATTGACATTAGAAGTATTTTTAAGTGAGAGCTTTGCCCACAGTGACATTGTGTAAATACATCTCTCACATACTATATCAGTTTATTTGAGAATTAACTGGTTGTCAGTAAACATGAGGCAATTTCTACATTGCCTCAGGATGCCCATATCCGCCAAGCCGGTAACATAGACAGTAGGAAAGTTCATATCCATGGCAACAGACTGTTTTTTATTGATCAGACAGTTGCAGTGAAAATATCAATCACTGTCAGGAGTATCCTGTTTGCAACTATGTGGGCAGTGCTTGTCACTGCAAACTAATCGTCCTGTGTGCAACTAGGTATTGGTGAAATTTCAACTGTGCTTTTGTAGGAAAATGTCACTCAAGGTGTCTGAGTTTGTGCTGCCAAACACTCGAGGTGAAACTAATACCTAGACCCTGAAAATTTAAGGATGAAGTATTTAGGCAGATATTCTGAAGTTAAAACCAAATCAAGCAGTATTTATTGAAAACAAAAAATTAGCTTGTCGAGAATTATGAAAAGAAGGGAGCCACATGAATGGCTACTGCCTGGCTACTACTAATGCTGGTCTCCCCACACCTTCACTCTGTTGGGCTACAATGCTCCTTTGCTTCTTCTCTCACCAGAAGCAAAATGTTAACAGCAATCTCAAGAAGAAAAGCTGGACACAGCCTGTTTGCTGATCCACATTCTTGTCTCAGATGATGCAAGGGTCTGTAGGCTTGTAGACTTTTTCTGGCAGATGCCTCAAATAGCAAACAGACCAATCAGGAATGTTAAGCACAGACTCTCATTCTCCTACAGTCCAGAAACAGTCAGGAATCAATGCACTCTGCTCCTTCTCTCATCAGGATCAGAATATAAGCACAGCTTCCAAGCTGTCACATATAAAGCAGTTATTAGGCTTTCTGATGATCATCAGTCACCAGGAAATAATGTCCCTGTACTCTTTCTCTCACCAGGAGAAAACAGAAGCACTAATCCCAAGATGACTATTGAGAGGCAGAATGTAGGCTCTCCAATAACTGCTGGTCTTGCAATAAATGTTTAAAGGTAAGATGAAAAAAATGGTTTATCCTAAACACTGCAGTGTGCACAAAGCAGTTAGAGAGGAAAGTGGATAACTTAAGTTTTAGCTGTCTAAGTGGAGAGCCACTATTTTTAAAAGAGGAAGATAGACTGAATGGGGGTTGGCACTTTTGTATTCTGGTATATTGGAATACAGTGGGATTGGCAATAAATTTAAATAGTTAAAGGGGAGTGATTTCACAAAATGATAATTTTGTGCTTATTCACACCAGATAGTGAAAGGAGAGAGGGAATGCAATATATGGTCAAATTAACATAAGGTGCAGGTAACTAGAAAGACAGTGGTGTTTAAGAACACAACAGTAACAGAGTGGGAGGGTAGGAAATAATTTCTGTCTGACTCACAAGAGACAGGGCTTTGGTCTCTTTTCAGGTTTTAATACACAATTAAAAGCAGAATTCAAGTCAGAGAAGCACCTAAGCAAAACAAACACTGCTCATGATAATCCTGGTGGGGAATCTGCCTCCAGCCTCCAGCACTGACATTTTCCCTTTCTGGATGATATGTAACATTACAACCAAAAGAAAAGGTAATGGTAAGAAGCAAAATGGCAACAGAACAGTTATCTGAAACAGCTTGGTAACCAGCAAATGGAGTGTTAAGACCGACTATCGAAGATGGAGTTTGGACTGGCAGCAAAGAAGTTCTGAAGAAGGTATGTCCATACATCACCTTTATGCCATACACCATGAGCTAGGAGCATATGTGTGACATATGATGTCCCTATTACAACCTAATGCTTTGGTGTAATGTCCGGACTTTGAGCTACCCTTGGGAGGGGATCTCTAGTGTAATGAATACTGCAACAGTGAAGGGAAGGACATCTACTTTTATGGTAAGATTTTACACAACTGTACTTTGTAGGCATTTTGGTCAATGCATGGAAAAGGTCTAATTATGACTTAAATATGGAAGTAGGAAAATTAGTATCATCATCATTCTCTTTTGGCTTTTCCTGTTAGGGGTCGCCACAGCAGATCATATCTTTCCATTTCTTCCTATCCTCTGCATCTTGCTCTGTCACACCAACTGCCTGCATGTCCTCTCTCACCACATCCATAAACCTTATCTTAGGCCTTCCTCTATTCCTCTTACCTGGCAGCTCCATCCTTAGCATCTTTTTCCCAATATACCCATCATCCCTCCTCAGCACATGTCCAAACCAACACAATCTTGTCTCTCTTGCTTTGTCTCCAAACTGTCCAACATGAGCTGACCCTCTAATATACTGATTCCTAATCCTGTCCATCCTAATAACACTGATTGCAAATCTTAACATCTTTAACTCTGCCACATTCAGCTCTGACTCCTGCCTTTTTGTCAATGCCACTGTCTCCAACCCATATAACATAGCTGGTCTCACTACCCTCTTGTAGACATTCCCTTTCTCTCTTACTGGTACCCGTCTATCACAAATCACTCCTGACACTCTTCTTCACCCATTCCACCCTGCTTGTACTCTCTTCTTCACCTCTCTTCCACATTCACCATTACTCTGAACTGTTGATCCCAAGTACTTAAACTCATCCACCTTTACCAACTCTACTCCCTGCATCCTCACCATTCCTCTACCCTCCCTCTCATTTACACACATATATTCTGTCTTAGCCCTGCTGACCCTCATTCCTCTGCTCTCTAGAGCATATCTCCACCTCTCCAGAGTCTCCTCAATCTGATTCCTACTCTCACTATAGATCACAATGTCATCTGCAAACATCATAGTCCACGGGGCCTCCTGTCTGATCTCATCTGTCAACCTGTCCATCACCACTGCAAATAAGAAAGGATTCAGAGCTGATCCTTGATGTAATCCCACCTCCACCTTAAATGGATCTGTCACTCCCACTGCAGTCCTCACCACTGTCACACTACCCTCGTACATATCCTGTACCACTCTTACGTACTTCTCTGCCACTCCCGACTTCCTCATACAATACCACAACTCTTCTCTAGGCACCCTGTCATATGCTTTCTCCAAGTCTACAAAGACACAATGCAACTCCTTCTGACCTCTGTATTTCTCCAACAACACTCTCAGAGCAAACATTGCATCTGTAGTGCTCTTTCCTGGCATGAAACCATACTGCTGATCACTAATCATCACCTCCCTTCTTAACCTTGCTTCCACTACTCTTTCCCATAACTTCAAGCTGTGACTAATCAGTTTTATCTCTCTGTAGTTACTGCAGCTCTGCACATCACCCTTATTCTTAAAGATAGGTACCAAAACACTTTTTCTCCACTCCTCAGGCATCCTCTGACTTTCCAAAATTTCATTAAACAATCTAGTTAGACATTCCACTGCCATTTCTCCTAAGCACCTCCATGCTTCCATTGGTATGTCATCTGGGCCAACAGCCTTTCCATCCAGGAAAATGAGTATACAGATAGAAAATAATTTTACATTCTAAAGAACAGCAACAAGAAGGAGATGGCTGGTTGTCAACATTTTAATTTTATTGGACATATATACTTTGATTATGATGTATGGTATTGATTAGATATTTAGTTGGAAGATCGGACTGTATTTTTGATTTCCTTTTCTGATATATGTAGCTGTGTACTTTTTTATCTTATTGGACCAAGTTTTTTCAAATAAAAACTTATTGTTGTTTAAAATAGTATGATGACTATGAGTAAGTCAGGTAGCAATCCAGCTAGTTACATGGTAATTAATACTTAGCTCAAACAATTTGCTAATGATGCCAAAGAGGAGTAAAGTAAAAGAAACCTTAGCTAAACTGGGGTCACTGTCTCTACAGAGTTACCCTCATTGCTTCTATATGTCTATTATAGAGATCAACTAAGTTTATTAGGCATGTCCTACTGTCTACAGAGCCAAAGTGGTTACAGTTCCATAACTGTAGGTTTTTGATGTCACTGTTTATGAATCCGTCATTTGTAGGTTTCATACCAGGGTCAAAGTGATTTAATTTTATGGCCATTTACACTTTCCTAATACCCACCCTCAGGCTGTATCTTCCTTCCCACAGTGGGCTGTGCCAGTCAGTCCTTGGGTAAATTTGTAGGTACCAGTCCAGTCATTCAAATTCACTTTTCAGGATGATAATGAATGACACTGCTTAACCTGCAGGGGAAGTTTATTCCAGAGATGGGAGAGGTACTGTGGGATGAATCTGTTTCTCTATCACTTTCTGTTTACCTACTGGTGAAGATTTTAATCTCCGGTTCTGGTCTCCGTGGAGATATTAATCTTGCAGAAGTGTGGGATATGCAGGCCAAAAAGACCCCTAATTGTGCAGTATGTGAGGCATAGATTGCCCCTCCCCAAGGGTTTATAAGATACTAAATTAAGGGACAGAGCTCACAGTTCATGGTATTTAAGCCCTTAATCTTTTTTGGTTAGGAATCTCTGTGACTTTTATAGTTATTTTGTGTATCTAGTGAGGTACATCCTAAAGGGGGCTTTGCCCTCAATAATTGGTGTAATCAATGCTGAATTTAAGACACCAATGACATCTTTAGATCGAGATAGTACTCCTTTCACAATTACTTGTGCTATGTAGGATTTTTGAATGATAAAAGTAGATGGCCAGAATGCCTGCTTCCTATTTTGGATATCAGAAGTGTAAACGCTGAAAAGAAAGGGAATGAACACAGAGCCCTGAGGAACCTATCGATTACCTTTATACTTTCTGATGAAGTCTCTGCTACATAACCTATGTGGGTCTCTCACAGCTGGATATCCATCTTACCATATAGGAAGTTAAAGCATTTAATTCATGTATACTGCCTGCACTGGGTACAGAGCCAAATGCTTTGGCAAGATCTAAGTATGCTGTGTGAACAACCTGACCTCAGTTGACAGCTTATATGGCCCTCTAAATGGCATTAACTATTCAGTAGGCAGAATCTCTTTTTCATGAAACAATTCTGTTGAGGATTAAGCAGAATATGATGTTTGATACCATAGTTAATAAGGCTCATTTAATATATCCCATACCTTTGCACATCTAGATTGTCAAACTGATGGGTCAATAATTACCAGGGTTCAAGGTAGAACCACCCATATAGTTTGGCATTGCCATCATGGTGCAGCAGCATATTTTGGCAATCAGTCTTGAAGCTCAGCTTAGGTTAAACAGTTTGAAGAGTGGTTCAGTGTGGGTATGTTTGGCACTATTTATTAAATATGCAAATGTGTTGCCTGTCCCATGTAAGAAGTGTATTTTACTCTTTAATAGTGTATACCGTACATGGTCCTTCATGATAATAGTTTATAGGATTAATGTTTTGTGGGAAAAGTTTGCACTGACATTCCTAGCTAGTTGATTGGCAATATCTCTTGGAAAGGAATGAGTGGCGCCATTTTGAAAAAAATGTTCTGAGCATTGTTGAATATCATTCTATGATTTCCTCACATAACAAAATAAGGATCTGTAATTATCCTTAGCTTCAGAAGCTAATTAAAGTTCATGGGTTGCTTTACTAGCTCTGATAGTAATTTTTGAATTCCCGGATAACATTTTTGATACTATCCTCAATATGCCGAGTTTTGGATTTGCTATATAATTTAAGGATTTCTTTCCCTTTTATTCTAAAGTTTACTTATTTTGTTGGACCAGCAGAGTGGCTTGTGTTGAATTGTTTTAAAACTTTTCTATGTTTGCATCTGCTAATTCTATGCATTTATTTAAGTGAACCTAAAACTCAGTAATGAAGTTAACTGCTATGACCATGTCAGAGATGGTACTGTGAAAGGTGAATGTTGAAATCTTATCATTGAATTTGAAAATCTTAAATTCTAAGACCGTTTCTAATGGAGGCTTTGAAGATTTTGAAGGTGAATATCAGAAGCTTTGTGGTCTGACTTAAGTAGGGCATGAGAAACATTGGAAAGAGTACATGTAGTAGCCTGTTCATGAGGACTAACTCAGGAATATAAAGTACTTTAGTGGTTTATTTACTATGTAATCCAGGGAGATTTTTAATTCCAAGAACTACTGAGTGTAACATATATTGGAGGTATAGGTGCTTCAATTAACAGAGGGCAGTTGAAATATATCAACATAATGCAGTTCTTATTAAATGGGAGTTTATTTTTGAGCACTTTTGGGAATCTAACATGATTATCAGGGGACATGGAGGGTGCCCTGTAGCAGGTTATAAGTCCATAATAAGTACTGTTTAAGGAATCTGTCTGGAGAAGATATGATATTTTCCAAGTGTGAAGATTCCACCTCAGTTATCCTCAGGTCTGGAGGCATAATGGGTAAAAATCAGTATGGAGGGAGTGTGTGTTTTTTAAATTCAAACTGTGACTCAGTAATTATAGGAACATGAATGTGTTTGAGATGCAGGAGTGCTTCACCCATTTGGACAGTTTCTTGCTGAGACTTGCGATATTGATATGTACTCTCTTCATATGGTCCAGTTTGGGGTTTGATTTGTTTGCTAGATTAGAATCTCCATTAATTGGAGTCTGTGAAATAAATTTAAGATGGGAGTAGGAAAGGCTTTAGCTAGCATGCAGAATGAGTGATGCAGGCCATTCTTTGTGAAGCAGATCAAACTAAAGATCATCTTGCCCCAATGCTGACATAAACTGAATCCCGCTAGATAGACACCAGCTATTTAACCAGTTGTTGAAGCCAGTTATCTTTCCATTGTACATAAGCATCAGTCTGTGTGAAGGAAGGATTCCACACAGGACCAGAGTCATATTTTTTTTTTCAAACACCTTTACTGAATCATCATATGTGACATAGGAACATTTACATTTATATAAAAGTAATAACAATTTACAACATGCATGGAAATTCTAGCAAGTCTCTCTGCATGTCTCTTAGATTTTCTGTCTCATGTCATTTACTCCCAGATGGACCACCAGTAGGGAGTAGTCCTATTTGTCCAATGAAAGAGTCTTCAGCTCTCTCTCAATGTCAAGATTTCTGGCACCTCAAAGACAACTGACTATAAACTTATGGTTGCCTAGCCTTGTGACTGGAGGATGTGTGCTTAATGATTACATCATTAATCATCAAGACGTTTCATTAGTTTAGTGATTGGTTGAGTTGTTTTTTTTGGTGACTTTTTGTTGTAGGTATGCATGGAGAAGAGAGGACTGCAGTACTGGATTGCCACTTTGAGGCCTTTTCCTTTTGTTATAGAAGTATTTTATAGCCTTAGAGTTAATGCACTTTGATATGATTTTATTGAAACTGAGGTAAATATGTGGTTGTAGATGTGTACTGCTCACAGGGTGTGGTTTTAGTTGAGAGGGATGCCTTCAGATTATATAAAAACTTGCACCTCTCTTAAAATTATTCATGTTTACTATGAAATTGTTGTGTGTATGCATAAGACACTATATTGCCTGAGGACACCTAACACTAAAACACTAGCAAGACAAGGAAAACAAGTGGGATGACCTCTCATATTGTTCTGTGCTTCAAGGAGTTAGTTGGAGACATACAAATAAACTAAATGTGACTAAATACATTAATTGTGGGGAAGTGCACAGACTGATCTGTTTAAAAGAAGTGAGTGGATTAATGAAGAGCAGCCTATGAAATGTCTGTTTTACTTAATATGTGAAAGAGTGAGAACAACTAGAGAAAGTAACAGGACACTTAAATAAAAGTCTCCACCCAAGTTTCAGTGTAGTCCTACACATGGACCCTGAATTTAAAGCAAGTGGAAAGGATTCAGAAAAGCCTCTCAGAGCTAAGCAGCCAATAGCAACCACATTTATAAGACACCATTTCAGAAAACCAAACACTTGAGCTAGACTAAATGTCTCTTTTCCCATCACAGGGAAAAACAAGATTTTATTCTAGCAACTAGTCCACTTAGACAGTACAACTCTGTACTGGAATTACTCAAAATAGGAGCCAAGAATTTTAAACACTCATTTCAGTTATAATTGGGTCTGGATGATGAGAATGATAAAAAAAATGAAAACTGATAAAAAAAATCTTAAGACGTATAAAAATCAAGGAAATACTGAAAATACTTATCCATTCCCAGTTGCTATGGGGCCTGGAACAAAGTCAAGTTAAGACGTTAAGCAGTAGAAGGGACCATTCTTCTTGTCAGGTTTCTGCTAATATTACATGACCTTTGACCCAAGCTGGAACACTGAATCTAAAACAAGTGCAAATGATTCCAAAAAAAAAGTTAAAAATCTCTCCAGCCAGAAACAGTTGCACTTATGAAATTTTACCAGAAACCCTCTTGCTTGTGTCACAAGAAGCATTCAAATTCCTTACAAATGATGCTGGTGAGGCTGATAGGTTTGTAGTAGTCAATGTGCATGGTGGGATAGGAATTACTACAACTGCTCTCCGGGCTTCTAGTATATATCTGATGTAGAGGCTCTGGTTGAATAGTTTAAGAAGAAGGTCAGATTCTGGATGCTTCCTATTGACTGGAAAGAAGCTGCTATGCTTTGTAGTCCTATAGGGATGCTGTTTCTGATCTTGGAGAATGATTGTAATATTTTTCAGAGGTATTTGACTGAAGGGAAGGGTTATGGACAAAATATTTTGTACTGGGAAGTTCAAAGAGGTTGCAGATTGGAAATGTTAGAATGAATTGACCTCCAAACATGTTAACTATATCTTCATGGTGATATGGGTGATAGCATTACAGATAAGCATATTCCAATGCTGGATATTATTTATGAGGCTCTGCATGTGAATAAAATATTTCTTATGGTTATCCTATCCTGAAGAAACAATTTTTAGTTTGTTCACACAAAAAAACACCTTAAATCCAAGTGTACTGTGAAGCAAACACAAAGAAACTTGGTGGAAACAGCACTGAAGACAACAGCAAACTGCACAAGGAAAAAAAATAAAGCACTTTTGTTCCTTTTTATTATAGACTGGAACTTTTTCAGAACAATAAAGCATAATAAAATACCTTAATACATGCTATCAATTATCCCACCAAAAGCACATTGACCAATGAAAACAGCATCCTGTCAAAAAAGTCACTTCCTAAAATACAAATAAATGCAAATAAATGTGATATGAACTAAATATATCTATAAAAACTTTGAAACTATTCTTACAAACACCAAAATCTAATTTATTTACATCCATGCATACTATGATATTTAAGTACAGATTTTACATTAATAATTTAATTGAGTCTTGGATAAATATCTGCCCTAAGCTTAATTTGCCATAATAGTTCGCAACAGTTAAAACTGTATTGCAACCTGTCACAAAACCAAATGAATCATTCTCCTCAAGCAAATAAAAATACTATTTTCGAAAACCTATACAATTCCAACTGTATTCCATAAATGTTTTTTGGAATATAATTGTGTTTGGACTTAGTCAGGGTTCCTACTGAGCATTTGTTATAACAATTCCAACTGTGTTTAGCCAAATAGTTATTTAGGCCAGCCTTTTAAATAGCATTATTGTGTTCACAAATTCTGATTCTTAATTTCCTGTAACTTTTTCCCACATAAAACTGTGGACGCATACTATATAATGCCAAGTAAACAATGTTTTCATTTTGGCAATCATATCTTTTTCTAGAACAAAAAATCATGTCCTGTAGATGTTTGAAACCTGTACTATTAGTATTACTCATAAAGTGACACTGTTTACAACGGCCACAAGAATAAGTACCATTATCTCCTGCTAAATGTTGATATTCACTCAAAAAGTCATATTTTTCCAATACGCTTTTTAATTGGCTGTTCTCTTAAACACAAATTTGGGTTTGTCTCCTATAATAGTAATTAAATCCTTATTCCCTTCTAAAATCTTCCACTTGTGAGTAATAGTGTTCCGAATATTCCAACTATCTATGCTAATAGGTATAGGGAAGGCACAAGTAAAGTCACTTATTATTTGTTATGCTGCCGCGATGGTGCAGTGGTAGCATTGTCAACTCACAGCAAGAGGTTCTCCCAAACGATTCTCAGCTGGAGTGCCTTCTGTGTGGAGTCTGCATGTCCTCCCCGTGGTCAAGTGGCGTTCGAAAGACATGCGTGAATAGGCGTGCCTTCGTTGAAGGTTGGGCGTCGAGCTGGCACCTCGGCACCCTAAAAATCTACTGCCAATCATTAGCAGACTGGAGTTCTACTGTGGTGACCCCTAACCAGGAAAAGCCGAAAGAAGAAGAACAACAACATTTATTTACATGTGTTAACCAAGTAGTGTCCAACTAGGTTGGAAGAAAACCCATTTTCAGTGGAGAGCTGGGGAGAAAAATCTCCAGAGTAGTGCAAATTATTTAAAGTTAAAGGTAAAAATAGTAAAAAATAAGAAAATGCATGTTACAAGTTCATACAAGAATTACAAAAGCAATAGCAAACTGTTACATAGTATGCAATATGTTAGGTACAAATCTAAGATGTTATATAATGGAATACAACATCCAAAAAGAAAAGAGATAATTTGCAAGTTATGCAAGAGCTGAGCAAGAACAGGAATCTCATGCAAGAGATAAGCAGCAAATTGAAAGAAAGAAAAACTAGCCAAGAGTAATACAGGAGCAAAATGAACTCAATTTAATTCAATTTATTTTATTTTCATAGTAACTGTAGGTAAACCGTTATTTTGGACGTCCATATATTTTTTTACTTCCAAATCTTTTTTTTTTTTTTTAATAGGAAGCCCCTGAATCAAAATAGGTGGGTAATGAGACCATCTCTTGGGACAAACTACATCCCTAACCTTGCATAATTCTTCTCTAGGATAACCCCTATTACAAAATGAATCCAATAAAAACTCAATTTCCTGAAGAAAAATTTCATCAACATTAGTAATCCTACTCAGTCTAATTAACTGTTCCCTAAAAATATTTAATTTAGTTTTCTTCAGATGAGAACAAGTGTAATGTAAATAATTGTTGATAAAGGTTTTCTTTCTATAAATTTTACTAAAACACTTTTGTATTTTCAGAGTCTAAAGTAATAATTATATCCAAAAAAAGGAACTTCTGTACCTACCTCACCTAGAGTAAACTTTAACTAATATACTGAACAATTAACATAATTAATTAATTAATTTATCACTTTTCCTACCTTCCCATATAAAACATGTTTGAATAATGACCTCTTGGTAAAACAAAAATATTTCCACCAGCACATAACTAAATTGGCAAAATCTGGTGCCACCCTTGTTCCCATGGCTACCCACCTTTTTTGGTGATAAATATATTTGCCAAATAAAAAAATATATTTTTAATACTATTTCCATTAAAGTTTCTATTAAATTGACCTTCATTTTATCATAATTACAGTCTTTTTCCAGATATAATTTAATAAATTCAATGCCATCTTCCTGATCTATGCTGGTGTAAAGTGCCGTAACATGCAAGATACACATAAGAACATCATACTTACAACCTTCTGAAAACTGGAAGTCTTTTAATTGATTTAATAAATACCAAGAATATTTAAGATAAAATTCACTAGCTTGAGCAATAGGATTCAAAACTTGATCTAAATAATATGATACACTAACCATTTTATGTCTTGGTGCAGTGACAATAGGTCTATAAGAAGGATTCTTGGCATCTTTATGAATTTTTGGAATGCCAAAAATCCTTCCTAATTCTGCCTGTTTAATCAGCAAAAAATCATATAAATCAAATGCAATGCATTTATTAAACAGATGAAATAAACATGAATCAACATACTTAAAACAACCATTGACCACAACTTTGTTGACTTTTCTATAACTAACAGAATCACTTAACAAGTTGTTAATTTCTTTGCAGTAATGTTCTTCCTCTGCTCTCACCATCCCACACCCCTTGTCTGCTTTCATATATCTTAAATGCTTGTAATTTTGCAGATAATTTAAAGCTTCTTTTTCTTGTTTATTTAAATTAAATATTGTACTGACAGATTTATTCTGTAGAAACCCATCAAATTCTCTTTCACAAAATGTACTAAAAACTTTTAAACTATTTATAGGTTGTGGGTTAAATGTACTAGGTTTCTTAACAACCTCAGTAGAACAAGCAAGATGAACATTGTGCAATACTTTAAATTTAATGTACATAAAATTAAATGAAAGTCACCAATCAACTCAGTTTACAGTGCTCTTTGGGTAGGTATAAAGGTAAAACCTTTAGAACGCACATTGACTTCATCCACCGAAAAAAATTTCAAAGACAAATTATACACTGAACTAGTAGGTAAACCTTTAAATCTTACTAACAAACCCTTTCTTTGGCTCTGCTTCTCTTCTTTGGCTAAGCATTCTGTTGATTGTCCACTAATTGCTCCAATCTGGAAAAAAGAGGCAACAGTGGAATTGTTAGACTCATTAACTTCAGAATTATTAGAAATGGCAACAGGGTCCAATCCATTTTCAGTGTCATGAACCTGACTGGAAATATTAGGTAACCTAGAAACAATCCAATGTCACTAAGTGCAGAAACAGATGAATCTACATTAAAAGGGTGTTTACTTCTCCAAATAGGCTATGCCTGATGATTAGTATACATCAAATGGTCATGACACAAGTTTTTAAGCTTTCTCTGTATCATGGAGGTTATATTCCTTTCAATTCTAGTACTAACACATTCATATAATATGTAAAATGAACTACATTCAGGATGTATATGAATAAGTTCATTTAGAGTTTGAATTTCTTATTTCAAACTATTCATTTTATTTTTATAATGTCTGTCCAACCTCCTTAAATCTTCCAGACCCATATTGTTGTAAATTTGAACAAGATCAAGGTAAATAGCATCATTATATGAAATACCATTTGGAAACTTGTAAACATGAAGGCTGCAAGGCACTCGTACTTCTAAACACTTTTCCAAGTATATCACATTATATTCTAAAGTTTTAAATGTATGTAAATGTCTCTCTAAAAGAAAAATAAAGGACTTACAATTGTTGGAAGTTTCATCATTAGTGGTAGCATTCCTCTCTTGCTCCACATTTGAGAGCTTGCTAAATTAATTAATAATATTAATTATTCAGTGGGTTGGTTTAAGTTTACCCTAGGTGAGGTAGGTAGGTGGATTTAGTTATTACTTTAGACTCTGAAAATAAAACATTTTAGTAAAGTTTATAGAAAGAAAACCTTTATCAACAATTATTTACATTACACTAGTTCTCATACAAAGAAGATGAAATAAAATATTTTTAGGGAACAGTTAATTAGATTGAGTATGATTACTAGTGCTGATGAAATTTTTCTTCAGGAAATTGAGTTTTTATTGGATTTTTTTATAGGGGTTATCCCAGAGAAGAATTATGCAAGGATAGGGATGAAGGTTGTCCCAAGAGATGGTCTTATTTCCCACCTATTTTGATTTGGTGGCTTCCTGTTAAAAAAGATTTGGAAGTCAATAAAGATATGGACATCCAAATTGGTGGTTTGCCTACAGTTAATACTTGGGGTGACTTTACTTGTGCCTTCCCTATAATTATTAGCATAGATAGTGGGAATATTAGGAAAACTATTACTCACAACTGGAAGATTTTAGAAGGTAATAAGGATTTAATTACAATTATAGGAGACAAACCCAAATTTGTGTTTAAGAGAACAGCCAATTTAAAAAAAGCTTGTTGGAAAATATGACTTTTTGAGTGAATATTAACATTTAGCAGGAGTTAATTGTACTTATTCTTGTGGCCATTGTAAACAGTGTTGCTTTATAAGTAATACTAATAGTATAGGTTTGAAACACCTACAGGACACAAATTTTTGTTCTAGAAAAAAATATAATTGTCAAAAGTTAAAACATTGTTTACATGGCATTATGTAGTACATGCCCACAGTTTTATGTGGGAAAAAGTTACAGGAAATTAAGAATCCGAATATGAGAACACAATTCTTCTGGCTTTTCCTGGTTAGGGGTCGCCACAGCGAATCACCTGTCTGCTCATGATTGGCAGTGGAGTTTTACATTGTTGAGTTGCCAGCCCGGCACCCAACCTTCCACAGAAGGCACACACTTGCATGCACTCACACCTAGGGCCAATTTAGAGTGTCTAATCCACCTACAGCATGTCTTTGGGATGTGGGAGGAAACAAGAGCACCCAGAGAAAAGCCACGTGACCACAGGGAGGACATGCACACTCTGCACAGAAGACCAAGGCCAAGGATTGAACTGGAGAATCTCTTGCTGTGAGATGGCAACACTAACCGCTGCACCACTGTGGCTGCCCTTGAATATGAGAACACAATAATGCTATTAAAAAGGAGGCTGACCTAAATAACTCTTTGGCTAAACACAGTTGGAATTGTATGGGTTTTCAAAAGTATTATTTTTATTTGCTTGAGCAGGTTGATTCATTTGGTTTTGTGACAGGCTGCAATACAGTTTTAGAAGTGCATGAACTATTATGGCAAATTAAGCTGACAGCAGATATTTATCCAGGACTCAATGAAATGATTAATGTTAAATGTGTACTTAAACATCATAGTATGTATGGCTATAAATAAATTAGATTTTTGTGTTTGTAAGAATAGTTTTAATGTTTTTTAAGATATATTTAGTTCAAATCATGTTTGTATTTTATTTGTATTTTAGGAAGTGTCTTTCTGACAGGATGCTGTTTTCACTGGTCAATGTGTTTTTGATGGATAATAGATAGTATATATTAAAGTATTTTATTTAAAATCTCTTAACTTTATTTTCCATTTGCAGTTTGCTGTTGTCTCATGTGTGGTTTCCACCATTTTTTTTGTGTGTGTGTTTAATGTTTAGTTTGTTATTAGCTTTAGAAGATTTGATCATGTTACCAAGTTCTTTGTTAACAATTGTGAAGCTGACTATAGCACACTGAATGTTGTTGCATTGTTTACGGATTTGATCTTTTTCTTTCATTGTAGTGTTTGTTTATGGTTGAGTTTCATCAGAGGGAATTTGTTTCTAAACCTGAAATTGTGTTTTTGGCAAATTAGAGCATGAGCTTTTGTGCAAATATTTACCTGAAAGTGAAGCTTTGGGTATATACAGTCAAATTTGCTTTAGAATCATCTAGGACCTGTGAAAATGTTAAATTGTCTCACATTATCATAAAGACTCAAAACGTTGTTCTAAGAACAGTCTGTAAAGATATTTTGGGTTTGACAGTGACCTTTAGTAGGACTGCATGGTAAATAAAACAATGGTGTAATTTAACTAGCTTAGATTTGACAACAGGCAAGGAGCATAGAGGGGCTGCACTGATGGCAATAAAACTGAGTTAATTGGTTCCTTTAATCCAGGAGGGTGCGATTTGATTTATGGAATTGTCACTAATATAATCCAAACCAGAGAGTATAATTTCTGTAAGGTTGTAGGTGCGCTAATTTATGGAGAACCAGTTAAAGTCATCTAAAAGAATCAGTTAATTGTGAGGAGGAACTCTTTTACTGATATGTTTTATAATTTGCTGGTGTTATGGATGGGGAGCTATAGCTGGCCAGGAATTGGCATGAAAACTTGTTAACTGATGCTATGATACAAGAGTAGTTTTAGGTTATAGCTCTGGTCAATAAGTATAGAGGTGATGGTATTTTGGATAAATAGAGATGGGACACCCATATCATTATTGCTATGTGCAGTAGTACTGTCCTAAGCAAGTGGCAGTCAAAGGTATGAAGGAAGTGCCCTCAGCTCTCTGGAGCTAAGTTGCAGTATCAACACATAAAATACATTTTCAAAAGTTAAGAAGACCTCAGAGAGGGACATTTTCTTATTAAGGTCTTAGCACCAAGAAGTACTACATTGATATGTTGGAGATTTGAATTTATATTTGCAGAATTGTTTGCCTGAATAGACTGGCTTTGCTTAAAAGAAGCAGTATGGGATAGATAATATCTTGCCCAGTATATGAAAGAACTGTGGAGATAAATGCACAAAAGTCTTGGTAAAACAGGAAAAGATGTATTTAGTTTTCCTTCATGAAGACACACATTTTACCCCCACAGAATGGATTTATTAACTAGGTCAGTTATTAACTAAGTCAGTTATTAAAGTTAATCATCTTTTGAGTACACTGTGGTTTATTTCTCAGAAACAATAACACACTGCTCAAGACTAACTTCCTTTCAACCTTAGAGACATACTCAGGGAGATCTATTGTGTTCTTTTCTTATAGTCTGTAGGGGTGCATACAAGCCGTTAACACCTTCATAAGCAGTGACCACATTATAGTCATACTTGGAATGATACTCTAGAACTTGAGAGGCAACTCTCTGCTACCTTGTCTTTGTACAACCTTGAGAGTGATGCACCAATTGGTCAAAGTATGGCGTCAACAATAGTAAGTGCATTTCTATACTGAATGGACTGCTTGAGGGTCCTGGGGAAACATGACTCTTATTGTTGCAGTGGTGGTACAAGGAGATATTTGTGGTATGGAATGGGTGTTGGTGTATTGTTATATTTTGGCTGCAGTGCTGCACCTAAAAGATCTCCATAGTTTTGGAAATAATTTTCGAAGCACGTCAGCATAAGAAGCTTTTATGTTTATCTTGCAGTGTACAGGTGTGGAAGCGATATGAGTATGGGTAATGTGTCAGAGGATTTTCTCTAGATGTCATACATTTTATCTGCCAAATGTGGACTCATTCTGTTGAGAAAGTAAATGAGTGAGTCAGTATGAGGCAATTTATACACTGAATCAGAGTACCTAGTCCTAGAAGGCTGGTAACATATGGAATACAGATAGATTGCAGCTTCATGGGTGATGTAAAAATGCAGTTGACTTTTAGATGCTAAAGAATTTGATGACTCTTGTTCTTTTTAGAAGTGGACTGTATTATATATAATGGGACAAGAAAACCATACAATGCAGTGTGATAAAACACAGATCAGTGGCTGTATAATAGATTAGGGCACAGTGAACATAGTTACAAAACAGTACAAAACAAGGCACTGCTGTACAATATAACACATTAAAGTACAATATGACTGTACAAAACAGTATTACTCAGTATTGCAGAATATATTGCAACCCAGAGAACATGGTCAAGATGGCAAACATATTGCTGCACCTTTAAACTGCTCTGCAAGAAAATTATTTGATTGATAAGATTTTAAAAACATTTTTTTTCAGAAACAAGAACATTTAGTCTGCTTGCTTCAAATTTCAGGTTTGAAATTACAAGTGTATCAGCAACTTTAAAGATGAAGCACTCAAAAATTAGCTGACAGAAGTATTAATGAAGAAAGAGATGCACAATGTATAGTATATCTCTATTAAAGTGAATAAACCGGGTTTGGAATGGATTATATAAAAGAAGAATGTAAAAAACAGACTTGATTGGAAACTTAGTAAAGCAGCAAAGCATAAATTAGCGCATCAAACAAGCTCTGAATGTTTTAGAAGAACAAATGACAGAAGGTGAGACAAGCTGAATTTTTATTAAAACAAAACAAAACAACTGGTTAATTGAAGAAGGCTGGTGATAGGGAAATAGACTGAGGAGGAAAAATATAAGAATTTACAGCATACCTCACCTGAAAAATAAGAATGTGATAATTATTTTTCTGTGAACCTGATTAACTAAAGCATTAAATCTACCAGAGTTGATGTCCTTCAAAATAAAATGAGCACAATGAGCTTTGTCAGCTCCCTCTCAAAAAAAAAAAAAAAAGTTAATCTAAGATTCACAATCCAAAGATTTATATAATGCCTAGACAAGAATCTAATTCTGAGTGCAGTTTGAACATAGCCAACACTAAAACTGATGATAATTCTGTTCGGTGTGTTAACTACAGTTCCTCAAAGTGATGAGTAAAAGGAGGCCTTGCCACCTTTACAAAAGGAATTAAAGAAGAACAGCATCAAAACATGTTATTCTATGCAAGAATCAAAATATTTTTATCTGAGGGACAAAAGACTTTTGACAAAATAAAAGAAGTGTTGATTTTTATTCAAGCTGATAAAATACTAGAACATGTACACTGTAGAGACAAGACAAGATGAGAAAAATAGATGAAAAACTAATATCAAAAGAAAGAAGCTGAATGACAACTAAAAATGAACATACGGTTCTAACACTAAATGTTTAGATTTGAATAGAGTGTATTTATTTATTTATTTATTTCAATGTTTATTTTTTGATATTTGTTAACTGGGTATGTCTGTCTGAATATGTGCCATTTTTTAGTGGAGGTCCAGGGAGAAAACCTCCATACAGAACAAATATTATTCAGAGGTGATACAAAGTACAGAAAACTTCAGTAACATGGCATAAAATACAGGAGTAACTATTGATACATTAAAATCTCAATATACAGCCCATAATTAATAGGTATACAAGCATAAAAAAACAAACAAACAGTCTGCAAGTCCTGATGCAAAGAAAATATGAACTATATTACTGCTGAGAAAGGGGGGGTTGGAAGCGATAGGTACAAGAAGACGAAGAAAGTCTAAAAAGGAGTAGATAGAGTAGCTACTAATGATACTGTGAAGGAAGAAGTCACAGATGAGTCACAGTGGACAGATGGGCATGGGGATAAGAAGAGAACAAGGGGATATAAACCATACATAAATAGGTTTATTTACAGGGGTAAGAAGTGGAAGATATAGAAGCAAGGAGGAGTGCGAGCAGAGTAAAGTAGAGCATTAGGAATACAGATAAAGGAGTAAGAGGGGCAGACTGGAAGGTGAAATAATCAGAGCAAGTGAGAAGAGTCGGACAAGTGTAAGGGATATGAGTAGTTATGCTGGGTTTTGGCAGGATCAGAGCCCTGAGTTCCATAGAGACTCTTTTAATGCTGTTTTAAAGTTCAGGATGTTGGTTGTAGTTCTGATGGAAAGAGATAGTTTGTTCCAAGCCTTGTTTGTGTGGTATATTTCTTGCAGAAATATTCTTTTTTTTAACAGAGAGTCAGTGCTTCTCAGTTTTGTTCAGCATATGAAATTACCCCATGAAGTTAACCAGGTGAGTTACTACAGTCATTTTCTTATTTGGTAAAGATAGTGATATAAGAAATATACTTTATTATTTACTAAATATGCTCTGTGTGATGCTTCTCCTTTAAAAAGAGATTGCTCCCATTAAGGGAACAGACTTTTCAGTTTAAGCATGTTCAGAACATTACTGACTTTTAATTAACTTGTTTTTGTAAAGGACACCAGCAACTCAAGATTTCTGTTAGTGAACATATAAACACTGGCTCAACAAGAATTGGTATTTTTGCATAAGCATTTCCAGAGACTATCTGGAAGCAGTGCAGTGTTGCAATAGGTATAACAAGCATGGAGAAGTACTAAAATAGCATCTATATTACCCAATCGAACATTTAGGTTAGCGAATACCTAAACGTCGATCTGGTAATATCAAAAAATTAAAACAGTGAACGGCCAATTTAATGCAGGGAATGAATTCTCTCGGACGCAAAAAAAAAATGAAACCAAAATGAAGTGGGGGGATTTTCCCCCTCACCCCTGATGTGGGGGGTTGTGCCCCCACCCCCCTAACTAAGTATACCAACTCCGAGATCACTCTACAGTGAGGAAAGGTTTAAAATCCACATAACAGCCAAGGGAACTTTTTCCCTGCGTTAAATCAGCTGTTTGTGGTTGTTTGCGTTTGCTATTACCAGACCGACATTAAGGTATTCACTAACCTAAACTTTCGATCAGGTAATAGGAACCCCTAAAATAGTGTCCTTCTATGGTTGACATATTTTCTTCCTTTTGCCCTATTTTCTATCTTTTTTCTTTGTTATACTGTTATATATTTCTCTGATTCCAATGCTACCTCTGTTTGATGGTCTTTGTTTTTTTTATCTATAGGGTAAGACCTCTCATCCTTATTTGATCTAATCAAGTAATACATTCAATTGAAATTTTATGATCTTATGTTTACAAAATGTTCTTTGTTAATCTTGATATAGCTCTCTACTTCATAAATTTGTAAACATGTACTTGGAGTTGTATCATATCTTAATATGTATGATATGTTTTGTTAAAAGTATTTAATCATTGAAAAAATCAAAAAGAAAAAGAAAATTATAGTTTTCTCTAAAAGGAAAAAAGAACACACAAATTCCATCAAAGGTATGTTTTTCTTGAATTCTTCAGCTGAATAGTTTGATTGTGATGTCTTCAAATCATGTTAATACTGACAAAAAATAAAATGAAACAATGAAAAGATTGTGGTAGTAGTAGAAGTATTTAAACACTGTCAAGTAATAGTATTAATACTTTTAAACATCTTTCAGATTTCAGTAATATTAAGCTAGCACTCAGTCATAGCAAGTGCTGTTAAAGCAAACTTAAATGAATGTGCACTTTAAAGGACTTTTTTGTGTGTATTTTAATTATTTTATTACTGCTCAGTTTCAGCTTAACAGGATAGATTTTGTTTGATAAATGGTTGCAGCAAGGAAAATATAACATCTTAAACACTGCAAATAGCTTTTTGTTTTCTGTTTTAGAGTTACTGCAGGACAATTTACAATTATTAAAGTTAACTTTGAGTTGTCATTTTATTTCATATTTGATAGTCATTGGTTAAAAGGCTATTATATTGCATGTATAAGATGGTAAGCAATTATTAAGTAGTGTACAATTCTTGTATTATTATTAAATGTTTTATAGGACTAAAACAAATTTTTCTAACTACAAATAATGACATAGTGTTTATTATAAATAAAACTGTATTTTCTTTTATCAGTCTTTACATGTAATGTGTTTAGTAATATATATATATGTGTGTGTGTGTGTGTGTGTGTGTGTGTGTGTGTGTGTGTGTGTGTGTGTGTAAGTGTGTGTGTGTGTGGGTGTGTGTGTGTGTGTGTGTGTGTGTGTGTGTGTGTGTATACATAAATACAGATAGCTAGATATCTATATAGATAAAATGAGATGCATTAGTGGTTTGAGTGAGTTACTTGAATATATAAATACATTTTGCAGCATTGGGTTTAATAGTTCACTTAAAGGTTCTTTCGCTGACTAGGAACTGTAGTTTATGTGAATGATTGTGATTATTCATTTTAATTATATTTATGGTTTGTTTATTTATGTTAGTTGGTATTTTATAAAAAAAGGAAGACAATAGTAAGTTAACATATTTAAGCTATACACATATAATTAATTAACATCAAATCTTGTTGAATACATATTTATATACAGAAATTGACATCCAGTAGATCTCTTCATATAAGAAACTCAGGAAGAAAAGGAAAAAGGTGTACAATTTTATAAAGCAATGAATATAAAATCATAACACATTCTTTTAAGCAGAAAAGAAATAGTACAGCAAGTCTTTGGAAAAAGATGATCTAAAGACCAAAAGTTATAAAAATAGAAGACCATAGAGGAATGTAGGCTATAGGTTATATATATAGGCAGTATCATCTAGATGAGGGAAAGAGGTACACACAGCCTACCTAGTCCTTGCAAAGGCCTTCGACACCATTCCCAATTCTGGTATTATAGACAAGCTCACCAGCCTGAACATAAACCCCTATGTCACAAGATGGGTTGCCAACTGGCTCACAGACAGAACCAACATGGTGAGAGTTGCAGGAGCTAGGTCTGACTTTAAGTTCAAGTTGGGGGTGTGTCGGTGGCCCAATCCCCCGCATCGGTGAAGCCCCCCACTTTATTTTGTTTGTATTTTTTTTTTTTTTTGGATCAGCACATTTTTTCCCTGGGAAAAAATTCACTGATCCATGACTTTGACATTTTTGGCTTTCGAACTTTATAGTTTGACAGAATAGCTTTCGTTATTTTTAGCGTTCACTGTTCTGATATAGACCTAAAATTTTCACCTCAGTATTTGCAAATTGGATTAAAATATTATGGTCTACATAATTAAAAAGGACCAAGCTAGATTCATAAGTAACAGATTAATGCATGGTAACACCAAAAACATAATCTCTGTATTAGATTAGATTTCTCTAATTTATACAAGCTAAAATTAATAGTAATAAGCTTGGATCTGCAAAAGCTTTTGACACAGTATATTGCTGTTTTTACTTAAATCTTTGAAATCTTTTGTATTTCCTGATGAGTTTGTTAATCTAATTTCTGGTTATTGGAATAAAAGACATACTAAGACAGGCCCTTTCTTCTTCAAATGGATGTAATTTAAATTAAAGATCTATACCAGTCTGATGAAACGACAGTTTTTGGCCGTGAAAGTGCTTACTCTGTTTGTTGTTTTATTTGATTAAAGTCAGTGTCTGTGTAAGTTGGGTGCATTTGGTTTTCTTTTTTACTACTATGTTGTTTTTGCACTCAACCCCACCCTCAAGTTGTTTTCTTTCACTCAAATCTATACCAGGATACCCAATGCTTACTTTGGTTACTAAATCTACTGCTAATTGAACCAAAGGTTCCAAATATGCAATAATTTCTAACCTAAGAAACAGCTGCTTGTCGATGACATGCTACTTAACATTATGATTCATAACACAAGCAATTTATAGTTACATTAAATTAATTCAAGAAATGTCTATAATGAGATTTAGTGAACATAGAACATAGATAATTCTTCTGAATAAATTCATTTACCCATCCTTAGAGGATGAATATGAGTTCAGTGGGGTAAGAAGGGAATTTAATATTTATAGATAAGGATATAAGCAGATATAAATAACATCATACAAATCAACTTTGAATAAGTGATGGAAGTAAATCAATCCAAAAATGTAATAACTTAGTTTTTTTAAGGAAAATCTGACACTAATAAAGATGACTATCCTACCCTACATTTTTAGAGGTATTAAAATGAATAGCATTAATATAAGATAAAAACAAATAAATAAGTTATCACTGTCATTTTATGGCATCCCTCTAAATCAAAAACGACACATACTTATCATGTGAGACCCTACAATGGATGATATAAAGATATTGAGATTTATGGACTAGGCTGTTTATTTAAAACATTCATATATTGGCTAGATTAATCTACAAAGTCAGTGTAATCTATTTCATGAATATCTTAATACCTACAAAACAAAATCTGGGTTTAAGACTTCAGAAATTTTGAATAATAATTTGTTATAGCATTTAAAATGAACATAACATGGAAATTATAAAAGGAAAATACAGTTTAATTGCTCAAGATTTTAAAAGCATTAGAAATTACTTTTATAAATTCCTGCACCTCAAGGAATCGAAGTTTGCGTTGCTTCTCATAACCAATTCAGTGGGGCTTAAAGGGACTATGAATTTGTCTGATATGAACATTTAAAAAAAACAGTGAGTTAGTGTATTGGTTTGATTGCTTAAAAGGCAATATAGTAATGGTTATAAATATGATAATGAGACAGATTTACTTTAGAAATTCTGAATGGATGCTACTGCAAAGTGGCTTCAATTAATAAATTACAAGTATCAGCATCAGAAGGAGGGAATGATATGCCAGACTACAAAAACATTTTGTATCTATTTTTACTTATTTGTTTTATATGGTATTTTATTACTGCCAAGACTGACTGGGCAGTGGCCCAAGCAGGAAAGCTTCATAGAAATTATACTGGTTTTATATAAAAATATATAGATAATATTAAAAAAGGAAGGAAAGTTATACAAAGGGCAAGATGAGATGTAACAGTATACAGAACAAGTTATAAAGACTTATAGGATGATCCTGAGTTGTACAGAGGAGAAAATGGTAGGCTAATAGCAAAACTGTAATATTATAAATGTGTATCATTAAGTTAGAGAAAACATTTAAAAATAACAATTCACTCTAAGGACCCGATTTTAATTAAAAAAAATGGGGTACCAAATAATGGAATATGATAGTCTGAGGAAAGAAGAAACTGAAAAGAAAATATTTTGGAAGACAAAAATGTTAGAGGTGGAGGGAGAGGGGGCAAAGAAAGTTGGGAGAGAGTAAGAATAAAAAAAAGTAGAAAAACGGAGATCAATATAGTGAGGAAAGAGGTAATTATTTGAAAATAAAATTATAAAAGAAAAGAGATAAAGCTGAAAGTAGAAAATGCCTTAAAGGACATGAGGTTGAAAGTTAACCATGTGTGAGGCAGGAACAGAGGTGAGAGTTAAGGAGGAAAGCTTTTAAGAATTGTTTGAACAAATAAATGCTAAGTATTATTCTAATGTCAATGGGGAGTTTCTGCCACTGTTTGAGTATAGGTGTTGACCTATAGATCATTTTTTTTATTTGTAAATTTTAAGGAGTTGATTTTCAAATTAGTAAAGTGCATGGCTTGGCTGGTAATGATTAATAAAGAAGCTGCTTGCAGGACAGGTTTAAAGTTTAAATATGATATTATAACAGGGTAAATCAGTCCCAAGTAATGATTTAAGGGCAATGCAGTGACTGGAATTGTAGGGCACACTTGCGTGAAGTCTAGCCTTCTTATTGCAGCATAGCTCCAGTTTGGTATCGAAGAGATAATGTATATTGGTGAGAATAGGGAAGGCATAACATAGTGAAGGAAGGAGATAGGCTTTGGCAAATATGAATTTAAAGGTTAGAACTTTTTTTTTCTATCTGTATAGTGCCCCAAGTTTCTGGTGAGTTTTTAATATAATATTGAATGTGAAGATTAAATTTCATTTGATCAATTATGATGCCAAGGAACTTGGCAGAGAGACTACTTCTATCTCAGTATTACTAAGAAAAAATGTTTTAAAGTTGTCTTTGAGAGGTGGTAGGCATTTGGGAAGAAATAGGAGATGTTTATTTTGGTGGAGTTGTAAGACAATGTAATTTTCTTTGAGACAGTTTTCAATGGAATTGAATGCATTTGGAATGATGGTTTGAAGTTGTGGAACAGTAACAAATGAGCAAATGATAGTGGAGTCATCTGCATATTGCATAAGGGTAGCTTGTTTAAAGGGCATATGGACATTGTTGATAAATATGTTAAAGAGAAGGTGACCGTGGGAAGAACATTTTGGAACACCAGTGTTAATGTACAGAAAGGGAGCATAAGAAGATATCCACTTCACAAATTTTTGTTGCTTATATGGATTGCCAGAAGATCAGTTAAGTATTGTATTAGGGATATGCACCAGTTAAGCATTGTATTAGATATGCCAAGTGCAGACATTTTTAAGAGGTGTAACAATGGCTTTGGGGAGACATAAGAAGAAGGAAGAGACTAGCATATCTGTAGCTTTTATTATAATTTCTGTAAAAGCTATCATATAAGCTGTAATGGTGTTGTCTCTGCAACAGTCATGCTGAGAAGGGGATAATAGTTTTTTGTGATTATATTTTAAAGGATTTGATTGTGAAAGCACTTCTGTAAGATTTTTGAGAGAGGAGACAGGATTGCAATTGTTCTAAATTTGGTAATTTCAATGGAGTTACTCTGCATCTGAAAGGAAATTGTATAGAATTTCCTCCAAAAAGATTGAATGTAAGATTCGTGCATGGATTGATTCACAGCTATAGGTATTGGATAAGCTATAGAAGATGATGCTAGCTTTAGATATTTTGTTGGAAGAATGCCAACAGAAAAACAGAAAGTTGGGTTTAAGTTTGTTTAGTAACTGTTGTAGAGACTGATTTTTATGGAGAAAACAAGGTTATTTGTGGGAGGCAATTCAAGGGTGCATGAGGATTGTAGGGGGTTGTTGATACGTGTAGCAAGGGAGTCAATGACATGGGAATTACATTTGCTGCCAGTTTCAAAAGGAGATCTGTAAGCCCAGAGATTTGGACTAATTGGTGTTTCATGGTGTAGTATTTTTTAATGGAAGACCAAAATTTGAGGGGGATTCTTGTTAGGTTAATTTGAGGGTCTAAGTAGTACTGTTTTTTTTCTAACCTTTTTGTGAGGTTTCTAAGTCATTTGAAGGTTTGTAGATGTGTGATGGATCTATAATTTAGCCAATTCTTCTATCCTTTATCTCTGTTATACATAAGTATACTATTGCCATGGGATAGCCATGGGACATGTTTTGTTTTTACTTGTTTTCTTCTTATGAGCACCAGGCTTTTGAAAGTTTCAAGAAAAAAGTGCATTGAATTTCAGGATGGCATCATCTAATGGTAAGGAGTATAGGATGGACCAGTTGCGGAATTTGAGTACATTGTTAAATACATCTGGGATGAATTTGCAAGGTTATGAATTTCTTTGTAGAAGAAATGTATAGCATGATTGGTTACTAGTCTCTGAACAGTGATGGGAAGAAGGTCACTGAGGGAGTCTGGGAGACTATCAGGAGAATAGTGATAATGATGATTAGAAACTAAGATCCAGTCAAGGATGGAGCTAGCCTTTATGGGTTTGAAATGAGTAGGAGGTGTAATTACCTCAGAGAATCTGCATAGGTTGATGGTGTTTGAGGGGTAGTCTGTTGTAAGAGGATGCCAGTTAGTATTGACATCACTGAAAATAATTGCTTTATAGGATATTGAGTTAAATACTCAGTGTGGGATATATTTCACAATAAGGATATTATTTCCTAGGGGAATGTATAGGTCAAAGTTCACTCATCTTGTGTATTTAAATAAGACATTGAGGCTTGGGTCTTAGTTTAAGTTGTTTATTATACACAAACACATCAAGATGGATGACTGGAACATTACACTTAAGCAAACTAAATGACTGGCTGCTACACACATATACATGCTTTCACTCCAATTTCTTATTCAAAATGGCACTCTTGCTTGCACATGCTCTGTACTTATATGCATGTGCCCATAGACTGGAATGTCTCTTAAAGGTACAACACACACTCTGATCTACATTCTTCCACTTTGACTATTCTGTCATGCATATGAAAATGACAATTGGATGAGAAGACAGACATTTATAAACAATAACAATCATGTCCAGGTTGCTGTGTATCTATGATTAGTTCTTGAGATACGACCAGACCTCATAATATAATAATAACATCAGAAACAAAGCTTGTCCACCACAGAGATGTTTAAAACAATTTAATACTAAACCTCAGTTGATATAAGAAAAATAAGAACGCAGTGAAATGTGAAGTCAGCTTAAAGTAACTGAATGAGCACTTTCAGCAGGAATACCTTCATCAGATCCTGTTGTACTAAACGTTGCTTATCAAATTTAATCAGAGGCTTAGACAATCAAAGTCTACTTCCTCTGCCTCTGCCCTTTCAATAAAGGTTTTAAAGGTAACATTCCATTTAGTCCAGGCAGCTTATCAGCCTGCAAATCAGCAATCCAGTGAGAATCCACAATCTCAAATTGCAGAGATAGTCATTCTCATATCTTCAGTCAATACTTCAAGCACCATAAAATTAAAACTATGACCGGGATAATTTACAATATGTTGTGACAAGGCATTGGTTTTGCTTTTTAACCTGAAGTCACTTAAATGGCACAATACCCTCTATTTAAAGGGTCTGTTGGTCTTATCAACATAAAAACCAGTGCATACATTACAGCTAGCAACATAAATAACATTTTTGGTATTGCAGTTGGCATAAGCCTTACATTTGTATTCCTTCCTACTAATAGGATGTTCAAAACAGTTCTTGAAATTTAGAAGCCCACATACTTTACATGTTCTACATGGGAGCATACCCATTCTCTTAGTGATTAATTTCATATTGTTAGTAGGTCTATCTTGGCATAGCAGTTGTTTTAAATTCTTTCTGTTTTTAAAACAGAATCTTGTTGCATCACCCACTATATGTCAGATGTTTTTATTTGCTGTCAAGATCTTCTCTTTGTTTCTTATTATAGTACATATTTGTTGCACATCATTGCAATATGTAAGCAGACATCCCTTTCTTCCTGTTGGTTCTCTATTGCTTCTCATGGGTTTATTTTCCTTCTCAATTGTGTCATGAAGAAAATATGGTCTACCTTTGGTTCTTCTCACTTCCTTGGTATCACCAACGCCTTTATAGATCTCATTTATCTTATAGCCTCTCTTGCGTAGGTGCCGTACTAGCTGTTCAGTTTCTTGATTATAGTTTGTCTCAGTGCATAACCTGGATGTTCTGAGAAACTACCCCCTGATAACATGGGGGAATATATGTCCCACGTGTATGCTAGTTCTGTGTAAGAGATGATTTTTCCAGTAATCCTTCCCAAATACCTGTGTACTGAATATACCATCTATTCCTCTTTGAAGTGTAACATCAAGAAAGTCTACATTCTCTTTTGAACTGTTGAAATCAAAGTCCAAGAATGATTTTGTTTTCCTCAGATAATCAACAAAGGCCAACAGTTGTTCTTCATTGCCCTTCCAAGGGAAAAATATATCATCCACAAATCTCTTATAAAACAATATATAGGTCTTCCATTCCTTCACATCATTGAACACATATTCTACTTTCCATTGAGCCATTACAATATCTGAGTAACTATTAGCACATGAGGTGCCCATCGTGACACCCCATTTCTGTAAATAGTATTCTTCTCCAAAGGTCACAGTGTTATTCGCCAACACCAATTCCAGTAGAAAGCATATCTGCAGGATCAAATTCTTATCAAAGATTTTTTTTCAGTCAGAAATTTTCATATGGCTCCAATTCCATAATCATTTGGGATGACCGTGAAAAGACTTCTCATGTCCATTGTTACCACAACAAATTCTGTTATTCCATCCAATGTCTGAAGGCATGAACATAGAGTTTCTAAAAATGCTGGGTGTCTTTTAATACTGTCATTGCCTTTGGGTGTGCTTCTTTCAGTTTATGCTCAATAAAGATGGATGCAGGCTCTGTGATCTATCCACTACCCGAGACTATGGGGCACATTGGCGGATCCTTGATGTCTTTATGAATTTTTGGAAGACCCTTGATGGTATAGTGAGATGGGTTACTACAAGATACTCATAAAGAGCTTGTGTAATGACACTTGTCATCAATAAATCATACAAAGTCTCTTCACTTCCTTTAATGATCTTGTTCATTTCACATTTTGATATTTTCTTAGAGGTCTTACTATATTTCAGTAAATCAAGCATTTTTCTATTATAGTGGGATTTATCAAGGAGTACTATTGCTCCAAGTTAGTCACAATATTATTATTTGCAAGCTCCTGCTAAGCATGCCTTCCATTCACATTCATATTATAAAAAACATGGCCATTACTATTGTTTCATATTTCAGCTACTTCCATTTCATAGACGTTAACAAAGGTCTCCACTCTAGGATGTGGTAGGGGAACAAATATACTCAGTTTAGTAAAAATATTAACAGAGCCTTCATCAGCATTATTCTCTGCACTATTAAATATATTCTTTAGTGCCATGTTCTTTGCAAAATGTTTACTGTCTATCAAATTCATTAAGTCATGATGGCAGAGTTGGATAAAAGGGAGCCCCTTATTAAGAACTGTTTTCTGAGCCTCATTAAGTACATGCTGTGATAAGCTCACCACCAAAGACTCAATCTCTTTGTATACTTGTGTTCTTAAGTTGACAGTTTCCTTCATTTCTTGTCCTTGCTTATACTGTGGTTTTTCTTGTAAGGAAAATGTTGTTTCACCATTATTGAAAGTCCAGAAAAAAATGAATATGCGTAGCTGAATCTTTGAGTCTAGCCCCTGTCATGGAAATGGTGTCCATTTTATCAGTGGTTGTATGTGCAGCACTGGCAGCACGAGACCGCCATTGTTCATTCTCTAATCTTCCTTTACCAGATGACCCTGCCATAAATAGTATCATATTAACAATTTTCGGTTTTCCATTACTAATTTCATTACTGTTCAGAGAAACATCGGTCTTACAACCAGTTGTTTTAACTATATCATAATCACGACTATTTTCAGTTTGCTTAGTATTTTTCTTCTGATTATGCTTTACAGTTTGTTTAGGCCATTTAAAAGTATTACCCTCTTTAAAATCTCTTGCTAGATTTTGCTCTTAACATTCTTTAACTTTTTATTGTATGCAGATTGTGCATGCTGAAGCTCTTCAATTTTTAAGAAAAAAAGACTCACACAGTGCTGCATTTTCTAATTCAGTTTGTTTACATTCAATGAAGCTTGCTGCTTCCTTTTCAGTCATCCAAAAGTAATCTATGAGTAGTGTAATATATTTAAAACTAGTTTCTAAATTGATTGCTTGCCATTTAGATTGGCAAGCTGCCTTTAACTGTCTGTTGTGTGCTTTTACCTGGAATTGTAATGTAACAACCAATACTGGGTTTGGCAACAGGGAAAGTCACTAGAGAATGTTCTGCTTCAGAATTTAAAGGGATACTTACAGGAACAGGAACAGATGATGAAATGTTCTCTGGAACAGCAACATTGGGCAAATCACTCTAAGAATTAGAGTCTCCATTACAGACAGGATGCTGTAACACTGGCTCATACACCGGTAGTAAATATATCCGATTCCACCTGAATTTCATACTTTGCAACTCAATGTATGATCTTGATTCCTCACACAAATGTTTTATGAGTCCTATTTGATTAAATCCTTTTGCTGTCTGCATCTTCACTATCTCTCCTTCTTTTAATTGATTCAGAGGCTTGCTGGTTTTATCACAGTAGGACTTTTGGTACAAATGCGTCTTTAGGAGTTGAGCTTTTACTGCTTAGTTGTTTTCATCACTTGGAATCAACAAATTCTTACTGACTGGTAATGTGATTCTGGTTTGTTTTGACATAAGTCTCTAGGCTGATGACCCAAGTAAATTGCTGTGAGGAATGTTTTTGAGATTAAGCAGATTAAGAAAAACATCAGTATTGTCTTGTGTGGATTTCTCTAACAGTTGTTTTACTCTTTGAACTGCATGTTCACCCAAACCATTAGATTGTGGGCATGCAGGACTACTAGTAACATGAACAAAGTCCCACATTTCAACAAATCATTTGAACTGCTGACTTTTAAACTGTGCACCATTGTTATAAATGGCTTTGTGCGGACAACCATGGACAGAAAAATGTCTCTTCAACTTTGGAATGATAGTTCTGGAAGTTAGGTTAGGAAGTAAGTCAATCTCAAACCAATTTACATACAAGCATACATACATACATACATACATACATACATACATACAAATATTTCAAGAACAGGCATTCATGCCCTTTTAGCTTGCCAATGTACCAAAACACTTGTTCCCATTAATAAGTATCCAGGCTGTTCTGAAAAATATCTAAACTAGTACTTGCTTTAATGCAGTTTGGTAGTCTGTTCCATGCATGAGCTACTCTGTCAGAGAACCAATTAGTACACTTCTCATTCCTATAGAATCACCTACATAGGTTGTCTGATGACAACCTAATTTGTCTACTAACCCCAAGTAATATTGACCATTCCACCTGAAAATATCTATAGCTACTGTCGACCACCGTAGTTCAGAAATCTGGCTTAACTGAAGTGGTTCTTTTTGGTGATACGGTTTAGTACTATTAAAAACAAAACAAGCTGACATTTCATTCTCAATATCTTTTGATATATAAGGCCAAAATACTAGTTCTTTCACCCTTCTTTTGGTAGAAGCAGTTCCTGGGTGGCCATGGTGCAAGAGTTTAATATACACTTGTTGCAAGGATTTTGGAATGATCACTTTTGGTCCTTTCATGATGATACCATCTTCCATCAAAATCTCGTCTCTGTAAGGAAAATATTGCTGCACATCTACTGGTAAACAAGATTGCTTTGACGGCCATCCTCAACTGATAAAGTGGTTGAGCTTCTGGAGAATTGGATCTGAAGTTGTGTGAGTTCTATGTTCATCAAGATGTGTGGAAGAAAACATTCTCACTTCCATGACTTCAAAATCAGGTTTCTCATTCTCATGCTGTTCAGTGTTTTTTCTTGGTGATTGGGATAAAGTATTAGCAAGATAAAGAGGTTTTCTTTTGTGTAGACAAAATTGAAATTGTACTTTTGCAATTTTATCATCACTAGTTGCAATCTAGCAGGAGCTGTGACCATTGGCTTTTTCAAAATAGTGACCAAAGGTTGGTGGTCAGTTTTGATTTGAATAAGTCAGCCATCAATATAATCATGGAACTTTGAACATGCAAACACAATTGCCAAAAGATCTTTCTCTATTTGAGCATACTGCATCTTGGCTTGGGTTAGAGTTCTGGATGCATAGGCTACTGGTCTGCCCTCTTGAAAAATGACTGCACCAAGACCAAACTCTGAAGCATCACAAGAAAGATTACTGATCTGTGACATCATAATATCTTAAAGTGGGTGGACTGGCAATTTTCTGTTTCAGGACCTCAGATGCTCTTTGGTGTTGTTCTAACCAAGACCAAGTTACATCTTTGTGTGTCAGCTCTCTTAGTGGTACTAAAAGTTCACTTAAAATCTGCAATGAACTTGCCCAAATAGTTGACTATGCCAAGAAAACATTGTAAGGCTGTGACATTGTCTGGAGATGGCATCTCAAGAATTTCAGTTTGCTTGGAAGGATCTGGCTGTAAGCCTGATCTGGTAAACAAATGACCCTCATAAGTAACTTCTGATAGCCTGAGTTTACATTCCTAGGGATTCAGTTTAAGACTCACCTCACAAGCACATTCCAGAACTTTCTTGAGGTTTATATCATGTTCAAATTCACCATTGCCTCCTACAAGAATATCATCTACTATTATAGAATATGGATAGCCAGAAAAATGTGTACTATTGCATATTGAAATACCTCACTGGCAGAAATGATCCCAAATGGCATTTTTAAAAATCTGTATCTTCCAAATGGTGTACTGAAAGTGCTTAGCAATGAAGATTTTTGATCAAGCAAAATTTGCCAAAATGAACTTTCTGCATCTAAGACAGAAGAAAAAAACAGTGGCATTTGGTATAAGAGCAGCAACTTCTTCAACAATTCACATCAAATGATGAGGTATTTTAAGTGCTTTGTTCAAATCTCTTGGATCTATATATATTCTAATATCATCTGAGCTTTTCTTATGAGCTACCACCATGGAGTATACCCATTCAGTTGGTTCTTCTACTGGCCAAATTACCCCTTGAAGTACCATTCTGTCTAGCTCAGGTTTGACTCTGCTCTGCAAGGCTACTGGAACTTTCCATCCTGGTCTGACAACTGGGCTTAACTCATGATCTAACTTCATGGAGTATACAGCTGGGAGTTTGCCTAACTTGTCTTCAAAAATATCAGCATAGTCAGAAAAAATAGTTTGTGCAAACTTTTCGTTGTTGCATGTGTTTATATGCTGGACTTCTTTATTAAACAAAAGCAGTCCTATTCTCAAACTGTCCTTGAGGGCTAATAATGACTGCATGTGTCTCTTGACTGTCTAAAATTTCAAGTCATAGCTGTTCCCAGCAGAATAACATGAAAGCCCTACTGAGTCTTTGGTTTGAATTTCTTCACCACCATAAGTAACAAGCTTCGCACATTTTGCCAAATCAAGTTTCTCATCCAGTCAAGACAAAGTAAACTTTATTGTCAATCAGATATACACAGCAGGCCAAGCTTAACAAAATTAAATTGCTTTGGTCACCATGCAAAACATAACAATGAACACATAGTTTGAATGATAGTAAGACTAATGCACATACAGTAATAATTAAAATATTAACTACGCAATAAATTACCACAGTTGGACAAGAAGACATTAGACAGTATTATACTAGTAGGTACTGCAAGACTATGACTTCACATTGCAATTTCTTAGAATATTGCACTTCACCAGTTATATTATGATATATTCTGATGGTCATATTGCACATGTATGGACAGGTGACACACTCCTGACTATTGCACATTCAGGAAGTAATAGCAGAAGAAATCAGGCTAACTGTACCAGTTATTGAAGCAATATGCCAGAGTAATTACTATAGTTGATACTTCATAGCAAGTGGCATATTGATCTAATTATTTGCTGTCATGCCTGGCATTCAAGTTCAGCAGCCTTATGGATCGAGGGAAGAAGGTCTTATTCAGTCTAGATGTTTTGCAGCTTTTACCTCAGCAAACACATCTGCTGACATAACATTGACATAACATTGCACTTTGAACCAGTATCAGCTTTAAGCTCTACAGGTCTCCCATTAATCCGAATGGTATGAAATATTTCATTCTTTGCCAACAAATCTACTGCATTGACTGTTTCACCAAGCAAAAACACACCGTCAACATAAAAAGTAGGGTCACAGCTTTCACGTTGATTGGCTTGCCTCTTTGAATGCTCTTTTTTATAAAAGAATGTACCCCTTTAGACTTACAGACCCTATTGAAAAGATTCCACTTTTTAGATGTGTGGCACTGCTGACTATATGCTAAGCATTTTCTTGCTTGGACTCATGATTTCCACCACAATTACGACAGTTGACTAGGAGGCTTGTCACAGGTTTTGCTGAATCAACCTTCTGCTTTACTGAGTGTGTCCTTGATTTCACTGTAACTGCTCTGTGTTTTGCTAAAGTGATCACAGGTTTTGCTATAGAGGCCCAGGGTGTTGTCCCGCCCATAGGCCTGTATCTTGTAACCTCATGCTGCATATTATCAACATTACCACTAGAAGGTACTGAAAGCCTGTTTTTCTCATTTGTAAGCATATTTGTGTGCTTTTCTGTAAGCTCATATATCTGACAAATCTCTATGGCTTTATTCAAAGTTAAATCACTGTCTTGCAGCAAAATCTTTCTCACTGCATCATCTCTAATACCACACACAAGCCTGTCTTTTATCAACTCATCTCTCAGATCACCAAATCTGCACATTTTGCCTTGTCAAAAGCTTCACTACGCTTTTTATCTCTTAAGTAAAATATGTGCCTTTCCGTTGTAACATTTGTTTGAGGGTTGCACATATCTCTAAATCTATGTTTTAAGCACTTAGAGTCTTCCCAAGTTTCATCCTGTACTACAATATGGTGGCCTTCCCCCTCCCCTGCAAATAAAGCAGGTGCTAGCAAAAATGAAACCACCCTTTCAGTGGCTTCCGAACCAGCTAAATTAAGCAGGGTAAATGCTTTTGTACATACACATTTGTCAGAAAAAGCAGCCTGTATGAAAATATTGTACTCTTGCTCAAATAGTTTCCAGTTTTCTCCAACATTATTATCAAACACAAGTAGACCAGGTTTGGGAAATCCTTCCGCCATGCCAGCAAACAGAAGTATAAACCTGCCTCCTGTAATTATGTTCAAACACACCATATACTTGAAACATATTCAACTGAACAACAATCTCTTCAAAATAACTGTTTCTGTGAAGTAACTGGACTGTAATACTGCATATACTGGCCAACACTTTGCACACTTTGAATATTTCAAATAGCTTTTGTTAACATGAAAAAGAAGCGCATAGCAAAAAATATGGTAATTTCCCTTTTTTATGCATTTTATGTAATTTGGAAAGTATTTTAATCATTTTTGTAAGCATTTTGAGTACTTTTATCAATATGTCATACTTTCAAACATTTCATTTAATTAGAAATTTGTTCTGAATATTTTGAATGCTTTCTTTCATATTCATTGCATAAAAATCATTTAAATGAGTTTTAGCACCTGGGATTCTCTTTCTGACCTGTTTTTGAGTCGTTTGAGCTTCAGATGATTCAGTTCTGTATATTCCTCCTTTACCGGTTGTGTGCCTCATGATTTTGACTTCAGATCCCATTTTGATACCATGCTGCTCATCTTGTGTATTCAAATAAGATGATAAGGCTTGGGTGTCCATGTAAGTTGTTTATTATACACATGCACATCAGGATGGATGACTGGAACATTAAACTTAAACAAACTAACTGACTGACTGCTACACACGTGCATGCTTTCACTCTGACTTCTTACTCAAAATGCCACTCTTGCTTGCACATGCTCACTACTTATATGCTCATGCCCATAGACTGGAATGGCTCTTAAAGGTACAGCACACACTCTGATCTACAAAAGATACACAGTATTTTGCATGCATTTATTTTAAACTTGGAAATTAAAAGCTCAGCAGTTTAGAATTTAGGTAGAGAAATAACAGGGAGCGAGAGAGAACACAATGGTTGAAAAATGTAATGGTAATGCCTCCAGCTTTTTCTTTAGTCAGTCAGAGCAGATGACACTATAACCCAGAGGTAATATTTCAGAGAATTTTGTATATGGTTTATGCCATGTTTCATTAAGAATGACAATATCAAGGGAAAAAAGTGAGATCCAAGAATGAAATTCTGCTTCTCTGTTGACTTATAATTTGAATATTTAATGAGGTGATTGCCAGATGTTTGAAAGAAGCAAACATACAGGAAAAAAGGTAGGGAGATACAGGGGTCGTTGGTTTGGGGTTGATTTGAATGTTACCACAGAGGGAGATATTTTTGAAATAAGCATGAAGTAGTGAATGTTTAAGTATGTCAGAGCTGGACTTGCATTTTAGTTTTAGTACATGGGGAAAGGTGTTTAGAATTCTATGTTTGTAGAGAAAGTGATGAAAGATGAATAAGTCAGAAGCTAATGAATAAGGCAGTAATGAGATGTAGATGGAAAGTATTAAGTGTGGATGGCTTAAAGGCCTGAGAAGTGGCTAATTGTGGAAAATGAGTGCAGTGCCAATATGAGGAAGGGGTTTATGTGGGAGAGAAGTGAAGAGACAGAGGGAATGGAAGTTGTTTGAAAGATACAGTCTGGCTAGAATAGTACAAGAAATTATAGAATTGGTAGGATGAGAATGAGAAAAGGAAATGGTGCAAAGAATAAGGTTTAGGGTGAAGAGAGTAGCAAAGGAGATGATATAAGTAGTAGGAGGAATTAAATGATCATGTGGGGGGATAGCACAAGTAATGATATGATTAGCAGGAGGAGCAAAGGAGGGTTGAGTTAACTGAGGAAGTAGCTTAAAATATGCAAGGGTGAATTAGGTGTGGACATGCACTGATAGGGTAGGTATGCAAATAAGGTCAGTGGTGAAATCCTCTAAGGTTAATTTCGAGTCCAAATTGGCCACATCCACTAAGATCAATCATAAGGCCTTCTTCACATATTTCTGTAATCTCAAAGGTAGCACCCAAATCTGCTCTGAAATGGTGGTCAATAACACCACATGCACAAAGGTCATAATATAGCCAACCTGCTGGCAGACAGGTTCAGTGAAAACTTCACCCCCCTGTCCCCACATCAGTAAACCAGGATATCCCCAGCACTTGCCTCCCTCCCCTCATCACCAGAGAGCAAGTCTTTAATGCCCTCTCAAAGGCAAAATATACAGTCTTCATGGGACCTGATACCATCCCTGGCCATATCCTACATGAACTCAGGCATGAGTTCTCAACTCCATTAGGTACCCTACTCAACCAAAGCCTGATCACTGGCTTCATCCCAGCTGAATGGAGGACACCCACTGTCATCTCTCTACACAAAGATGGAGCATCCACTGACCCAGGCAATTATAGGCCCATCAGCCTAACTAGCCTGATCTGCAAGTCCATGGAAGACATTATTATGGACCTTATATATAAGGACATTGGCAGCCTCCAAATGCTTGACTCCACACAATTTGGTTTTGTCAGAGGGAGATTATGCCTGTTAAACTTGGTCAACTTCTTCAAAACAGTCACCAATGCCATGGACAAGGGGAAGACAGTGCACACTGCATACCTTGCCTAGCCAAAGCCTTCAACACTATTCCCCACTCGGGCATAATAGATAAACTCTCCCAGCTAGGCATCAACCCATATGTTACCAGATGGGTAACTAACTGGCTCACTGATAAAACCTACTCAGTCAAAATAGTTAAGCCACCTCTACTAGTAGACTCATAACAAGCAGTGTACCCCAAGGATTGGTCTTGGGTCTTCTACTGTTTGGTATATACTTTTCTGAGGTGCAAGCCAAAACCAATGGTCTGTGGCTGACCAAGTCTGCAGAGGACTGCAAGTTTGGTGCTGTCTTAAATTCCCCTAGTGATGTGAACATCCTCCAAGAGGGCCTTACCCAAACTAATGACTGGTGCCAGAAGCATGGCTTCAAACTGAATGCCAAGAAATGCATCATTATCCCCTTCGGTGAAAATGTCACCCCCCCCCTAATTATCACATTAATAACAATGTACTAAGCACACAATCAGTTGTGAGGGACTTGGGGACCCAGGTTGATAGCAACCAGACTTTTGACCATCATGTTGCCTCCATTGTACGGAAGGCTTTCTACATGGCCCATCTCATAAATAAGGGTATTTCATCCAGGAACAAGGAGGTAATAAAATCCCTGTACTCCTCCCTTATCAGACCAATTATCCAGTACAATGTCCCATTTTGCATGCACTTTGCCAAGCAAATCCAGCAGCTGGAGAGGCCACAGAGGTTTCTAACCAGGAAAATCCAGGGTTTCAAACACCTATCCTATACAGACAGTCTAAAACCCCTGTCCCTCTACTCAGTCTCATACAGACTGCTCAGAAGTGACCTGTGTCTGGCATATAAGGCCATCTCAGACCCAGCCTTGATGAAGTTTCTACATTTCCATAAGTCAAACTCCACTCATGCAAACTGCACACAAGGCCTTAACCTGGTCTATGACAATAATAGAACTTGTTGGCAGGATAGATTTGTGTCCCAGAGACTCTCCCATCTGTGGCATAGACTCCCTCTCCATGTCAAGCAGAGTACCTCTCTAGCCCTCTTCAAGAGGAATTTGGACGACTGGATGGGAAACAGAAAATACACCCCTGGGATCCCACCTCTGTCCCTTCTGGACAGAGGAAACAGGTGCTAACTTTGAGGAAACATAGGTGAAATTTTTTGATAGGCTTATAAGGGCCTTCAGGCTAATAGCCTAGTATCATCTTATGAACCTATAAACCTATAGTGGGTAGAACAATAATTCTTGATGTAAGATGAAAGGTCACATTTTCAGAATTGTTGAAATTTATACATATGTAACTAAGAGAATGAGAGAGACAGAAGATATGTTTAGAAATATTATTCGATGTGTGGCTATAAATGTGGAAATAATTGTAGTAAAAGATTTTAATTGTAATTCAAGACAGAAAAAAAGAGAAAGCCTATAATGTTAAAATAGTGTTAGATAGTGCAAAATATGGGCAGTTAAGAATTTGTAAGAAAAGCACATGGACATTTGGTATAGAAAAAAAACTGAAATAGAATATATATAGTTTTTAATTTCAGCAGGGTTACTAATAGTAGAAAAATGTGTTCTGGTGACAGTTTTATCAGACCATCAGGCAATCCGGATTGTGTTAAAAGAAAATTCAGAGTTTATAAGAAAAGGGTAGGGAATAAAAGAATAAATGGGGTAAAATAGGACAATAAAGGATACATTGATATATTGCGGTTATGGCAAGATCATGTGGAAATAAGATAATTTAATAAGGACTAGTCAGAATGTTGGTTGTGTTTTAAACAGAAGTATAAAAGGAGTTATATAATCTGGAAAAAAGGAAACTAAAAGGAGAAAAAAATAAAGTATAAAAGATAAGTACTGATAGTAGTGAAAGTTTATAAAAAAAGTATTGATAGTTTAGAAAAAATTATGAACTTTTTATTAAAGAACAATAGTTGCATTATGTGAATAAGAGAAAAATAGAACCTTTATTGTATAAGCAAATATATCTCCTGCAGGGAAAAAAGAGGAAATTGCTCTACACTTTTGTAAAATTATTAAAGAAAATAATATTATTATGAGAGAAATGAAAGACACATTAGGCATAATACATAATATACATTATAGAATTATGGAAATTGTAAAATAATGTATTAAAACATATTTTAAAGGGCAGATAAAAACTAATAAGAAATAAAAAGTAGGTACATTTTCTGATAAAGGCAATAAGGATTTTGAAAAGAATATTTTGATAGAGGAATTAGAAAATATATTAAAAGTAGTTAACCTGGAATTGGCAACAGGTCTGGGTGGAATAGAATACAAGATATATATGACATTAAACCAAAAATATTTTTAATGGTATTAAATGATTTATTAGACAGAGGATTTCTTTATAAAGAGTTGTGTTGTAGTGCAATGATATTTATGTGAAAAAAGATGACACATCTGAGATACAGAATTGGAGACCAGTAGTGCTAAATAACATGGCCTACAAAATATTTATGTCAATTTTACAAAAAAGAATGGAATAGAAAGTAAATAAAATTATAAACGATGTGTGTGTGTGTGTGTGTGTGTGTGTGTGTGTGTGTGTGTGTGTGTGTATATATATATATATATATATGGTATAAAAGAAGAAAGAGTTTAATAATTGTTATTGATAATTAGGGAATTAGTAGATGAATTACATAGGGGTAGCAGATTTAAGCAATGTTTTGTTTCAGTGCAGCATAATGTATTATGGGAAATATTTGAAGTATATAAAATAAGTGAAAAGATAAAAAAAATGTATTACAGTATATAGGTTTACTATATTAAAGGCATTAGTAAACAGTTGGTTAACTAAAGATATATTGTTTGAGAAAAGTATAAGACAAGGATATCCCTTGAGCGGTATAATATTTGTGTCAGTAATTAATGTTAATAAACAAATGGGAAATATGAATTATATTTCTAATTAAGGGATAAAGGTGTCAATATTGTTAAGGTATGCAGATGATTATATTCTTATTGTAAAAATAGTAAAGGAATGAGTATGGTGATAAATTATTTAGAGGAATATATGCACAAAATAGGATTTTCCATAAATAAAGAGAAAAGTGAAGGATTAGATCTTGAAGTTATGATAGGAGGTACTAAATGTAATATAATAAAGACAAAAGTACTTGGAATACGTTTTGGAAAAAAGAAAATGCAGAAATGATATAGAAAAAATTAGAAGTAATTGAAAGTATTTGTTTTTTAATCATAAAGATTATCATTTAAAAATGTATTTAATTAATTCAATTTTACTGTATAGATTTGCTTATTTAACATGTGATTTTAGTATTCACTTATTATTCCCATATTATAAGAAAAAAGTATACAATATTTTTTTCTTTCATTTGGGGTTCTACATTTAATCCAGTTAAAAGGAGGGTTTCTATGTTAAGAAGGAAAATGGATGTTTAGGTTAGATAAATCCAATAGTGTGTACACCTCCTTTACATTTACATAGAGTAATAAAATGTTTAAAGGATATGGATGTTTCCTTATTCACATAGATATTAAGACTGAAGTATAAAACAGAGTGGCTGAATCTTTTGAATTTTAAAAGAAAAAGAACATGTCATAATAATGAAATAAAAAATACCAAGATAAAATCATACTTTAGAAAATAAGTATTAATTTAAACTGAGAAGAAAGAATGGTATAATAATATTATGGATAAGTATTTTTGTATATATATTGATGGAAAGAATTGCATAAAAAATAGTGCAATTAAAGCAAGAATAGGAAGATATAAAGATATGTTGGAGTGTCAAGACTTTCTGTGTAGGCTGTCAATATGAAAACTGCCAGTGAAAGCGAATATGCCCTACAAAAGTAAAAAGGATAGAAATCACCTTTATTGTAATGAATTTGAAACTAGTGAGCTTTTTTAGGGCTTAAAAGAATTAAAACTTTATGGAAGAAGATCATGGATTGGAACTATATGGAGGATTTTACAGAAGTAAATACATTAAATATGGATTTGACTGATATTATAAGAACAGAAGTAGAAATTGTTTAAAAAGAATTGATAAAAATGTTTTGTATAATATAGTTGATTTGGAATCAAAGAGTGAAGGAAATTATGTTTAATGAAAGGTGGGATTTAGCTACACTGTTAAAATATAAGGTTTTGGTTATGGAAGTGAGAGTGGGGGTCAGATAATATGAAATAATTGTTGCTTTCTATTTAAGAGATAGCAATGTGAAGTCATTTTTCTTTGTGCAGAAATTGAAAATAATGTACATATAAATTATGTATGTGGCATGTAAATAAGTATTATTGTTAAATAAAGGACCCCTGATCTGTCTGATAGGTGTCATGGGTTCATTTAAATCCACCTGAACTACCACCATCTCAAGCAGATGTGACCTTAGTACAACATCTCATTTAAAACACAGAATAAATAGTTGTAATAAGGTTTTGAAACATGAATGTAATACAACCCAGTACAATGTATAGTGTTGTTCAATATTAGTGGTTACATTGCATTGTTAATTTTAATTTAACTATGTGCTGTTGCTGCCTGCTTTAATGTTGCTGCTGTTTTGTGTGTTTGTATGAACATGCGCATATGTGAGGTTGCATATGTGTATACAAACACATATGCTAGTGCATGTTTGGGTATGTGCTTGTGCATAAGCGCAAGGTTGTGTGTGTATTCAAAGTAATATGCAGAAGCACTGTCTATTGAATTCCACTCCAGACAGAACTCGACAATGGTGGCAGGCTTTAGCTGTATTGACCTGCAGAGTGCTTGATATACAAAAAGCTTCTTTCTGTGATGCATTTCTTTGCTAGGTATCATGTGGGGATGTGCAGGTTATTTGTGCCATGCATCCTTGTTGATCTGCTGTAAGGGGCTAGGTTGTCTTAGTCCTGCACCTCAGTAAGGTGCACAAGCTTTTTATGCAGAATGCTCTATATATTAAGAGAAGTGCTAGCTAGGAATCCAGGGTGCCATGTACATTGTCCAATATATTAACGTTGGTGATAGCTAAGCAGATTGCTCAGGATGTTTATGCTGTATTCACTACACATGAAGAACGATGCTTTCAATTTAATCAGGGTATTATAAATGTGCAGTACTGAAAGCTACCTTACCCCAACACCAACATACATGTGATATGAGTTGCTTTGTTTGATGGGTTGAATCACTAATGGCAGCAGTATCTACCTTTCATCTATAGCTCTGTCCTACCTCATGGTTCACTATCCCTTTCAGGACATACCCCAGAGTGTTTCCTTGTTAGAATTCATTTGTGTCTGTCCAGATAGACATGCCTCAACAACTTGCAGGGGGATGTTCATGTCTTATTGACATGGGAGTGGGGTTACCAGGCAGTTGTCACATTGCATCCAGGTTCAAAATTGGTTTGTATATGTATAATCTGTGCCTCCTAGGTTTGTCACTTCTGCAATAGGCTACCAGCATTTGCTATGAGATGAAGACAAGGATCATCGACATCCCTACAAAGTCAACAGTGTCTCCTAAAGTCTTGCCCGCCCACTTAATTTTGTTTCATATGAATCTTTTGCTCTCCAAGTCACAGACACACTGGAATGCACATGTGATGTAATATATTTTATTGGACCAGTATAGGTTTTGCAATTACTTGAGCTTTCAGCCTGACAAGAGCCCTTCATCAGGATTTATTAAGTTGTTGATATTAGATACAGTGTTTAAATATTCACTTGTACTTAGAAAGGGAAAGCTTGAGTAAATGAAAAATCTATGTTGGTCCAAAAAATGACATTGCATGTCATGTGTGGTTCAGTGTCTTTGTGTTTTCTGTTAGTGGATCAGCAAAGCATTTCTTGGTGTAGATGTCACAAGCTAATGTTTTGTATTACATACATACACATTGTATAACTAAGATTACTGTTTTGTTCCACTACATGAATTTAAAATATGTTGACAAACCCTTGTAGTATGTTTTTTGTTTCATTTTATTCCATTTCTTCCATTTGTTTGTATTTCTGGTAGCCTGTGTGTCACCCTGTACATTTACGCATATGGCACTGTAATATGACATCTAGAGTATTTGTTTAATTATCATCAAAACTGGCAAAAGTGCTAATGCATGTACTCAAAAGTAAATTTCCAGTGTTTGAATAAGCCAATATATGCATGTTCATACAGGTCTAAATTTCTTATTTCTCTTTTGAAAATAATTCACTTGTCTCAAGAGCTTTGCTATTTTATTATTGATCCTTTTGGTCTGCTGATTTTTCTGTCATATTAATATTATGTTTAGAATTTATTTTATACACAGCTGATAACCAACCATTGGGCCTGTAACTTTTAACATCAGCTCATGCCTCCTCACCTTAGCATATAGTTTAACTATGCAGTGCTCAAATCTGCAAGCATTTTCCCATACTTAGGGTAATAATGAGGGACTTAGCATTTCTGCAAGTAGGGTTTTTTTTTTTTCAGTTCTTGGTTGTAATGTTTTGTTGCACAGAGGCTAACACTTGATCATGAGAGTTTTCTGAAAAGAAAACATCTTCTTTCCATCTCTGCTGTCATCCTTCTCAGGAATGTGGCTAGCAGTAATAACAAAATGTTAGCATTTGTCAAGTAAGCACTGTTCATACATATGTGTTTGCTGTTTTTTTACATATGCAGTATTTAGAGCAATATCTAAGGATTATCAGCTTGGAGTAAAGGGAAAAGATTATTTTAGTTTGTTTTTTTTTCTAAATTTTCCTTTCATTTATTGTTTTCTTGACCTCAAATTTGATATATTTAGAAATGCAAATATAGCAGCAGAGCCCATGAAAGGCTTATTGAGATTTCTGTTTGATGTTCTGAAATGTAATCTTATACATTTGATTTATTTTGCTGTTTTGATGTTTGAGTTGCAATACTATAATTCCTGATTAAGATGCATTACTTCATTTTAGATATATACACATATCTATATCTATCTTTCTCACTCTCTCTCTCTCTGCCTCTCTGTGTGTATGTATATCTATATCTATATATATATACACATATATATATATATATTATATATATATATATATACATATATATATATATACACACACACACACACACACACACACACACACACACACACACACACACACACACACACACACACATGTACATCAGCAAAACGCTCCAATGTAATACAATCTGATACCAAATAATAAAATAAAAAAGAAGTGGAGATTGTAACGCTGAATTAATACAGTTAACACAATTCTAGGCATTTTCATCTTATGCTTAATTCAACTAACAGACTTTTTCAGTCAACAAAAGAATTCACTTCTAAAAATATTTAGATAAAACAATTAGTCACGTGTCTAAAACCAGCCAGTCAAATTCCTACTTCATTCAAGTTTCATTGAACACACACTTGTTTTGAAATGGTTAACAAAGTTATTAGACAATCCTGTGATGAAATCAGTATTTGGATAATTGTTGGTTAGTGCTGTTGGGGAAACTGATTCTATAAAGCATTCTGTGGCACACTTAAACAGCAATGCATTTGAGATTAATTTTCTGCATTTATAATTTATGTGTGAGACAATATTCAGATGTCTACATTACAAAATTGTTCAAAAATACACTGGCTATTACTATGTCTATATACATATCAATATATTGGACGCCATTCCACAAAATATATTTTCCACACTCCCATAGTTGCTCCTCCACACACACACACAGTTTGCAACATGTCATACTAATATCTTTTTTATGCCTGAAGGATGTTTAACTTTGCTGATACTTTTTATCGAGAAGTTAAGACTAGATTTCTTAAGTAAGGGTATGCCAAGGATATGGCTGGTTGCTATAATAAGATTTCTCCCTGTTCTAGAAATGAAGTATTGGCATATAAGAACTGGAATGCATGACAAGAGGATGGAGACTCAACCTTTATGGTTCATGATCACTTTTGGTTGCAGTTCATACAGTACTAGGAGACGTGTAAAACAATACTGGAGTATAGCATATCAGGACAGATTTTCCAGGACGTTCTGCCAAAACACTCCATATTTTCTATAGGAATGGCAAGAGTTTAGCTCAACATTTTCATTATTTTAAGAAAACTGGTGGTACGAGTGGAGATCTACACTTTCTATTTGTGTATCCATCCATGTGTTGTTTCCCTTGTGGTTATTGTATACATTTTCCAGGGTTTGTAAAATGTGCTGGTGTACAAAAATTGTGCTCAAACTCAACACCAGAAAGTACAATATTGCAACATTTGGTAAGAACCACACAGCTGTAGTATATAACATAGATAACATGACACTTCAAAATGAAAAAGGTTATGAGAGACTTGGGTACTTGGTTAAACAGTTCCCTTATGATTGGCCATCATGTTGAAACAGTGGTTGGGAAATCATTTTACACTGCACAGCTCATAGCAAAGGATATTTACTTCAATTTTTATGAAATCCTCACCACCTTGTACTCTGCACTGAGTAGACTTAACAATGAGAACAATGCCACTTTGGGATGTACCTAACTCAGCAATTTAAGCAATTGGAAAGACTCTAGATGTTTTTCACTAAAAGGATCATGGGCTTAAAAGATTTGAACTACCAAGAAAGACTAGAAGCTTTATTGCTATACTCAGCTTCATGTAAACTCCATAGAGGTGATATACACCTTGCTTACAAGGCTATAAGGTATCCAGTACACCAAAAACTCTCATACTTCAATACATGAAACAGACACAGCTAACATTATGGCCAGAGATCTAAATCTACTCCAACAAACAAATAAGGCAAGCCGAAGAGAGAGATTTGACAAACAGTATACACCTATTCTCAGTACAAACTCCATTTCCAAGGTAATCAGTGTGACACAGTCTGGCTTTAACAGTAAATTTAACAACTGGGTGGATATTCATAAATTTAGCCCTGGTATTACTGGCCTTGCCCCCCTTGAAAAGAGAGGCATGACTTAAAGGTGGTTGTTGTGAAGGTGGAAATGGCCTTATGACTCCTCTGCCTTGTAACTTCTATAATCTTATGAGATAAGTTTATTAAGTGTATACCACTAAGTGATATGAAATCTTTTATTATATAACTTGTCAGACAGACAAGACAGCATATGGTTCTTTTTATGGTGGACAGACTTCATGGCCCTGTAAACATTGTATCTCTATACATATTAATATTAACTGCTATAGCAAGAGAAGTGGTCTTTTTAAATACCTTTCTACACATCCCACAGCCGTTATCTCTTTAATTGGAATTGATAGGGTTGTGGGTTGTGGGAATAAATCTAGCCCAGTAATCAAAAGTACCGTATTTTTACATTCAAAACATGGTACACGACAATACTGAATTTCTTATCCATATCTATTATTTTTTTTTTTATATTTTGGTATTGTTGGTTCTGGGTTTATTATGTTCAGGTTCAGGTCAACTCATCAAAGATAGTTTTGGTAAGTGGGAAAAATATTTCAAACTGTTCACCAAAACTACCTTCAGTGAACATTGCAGAAAAACATTTTATTTATGAGGGGAAAAGACCCTTTATGCTGCTCATATGGAGCAACTCCACCAGACTTATATATATATATCAATTGTAAGTTCAGACAACAGTGGAGAAAGAGGCAGCCACTACTGCTGGCAAATGTATTTTCAGCAAACAATGTTACAACATTTTCCTTCAACAACCTGACATGTTCCCATTTCTTTACTCAGTATATATTCATTTTGTCACATTTAACTAGTTTACAATATAGACATTAGGGGTTATACTTCTTTTTTTTTAATATTCCTATATTTTAAGTATTTTCTTCCATTTTAAAATGTCAGGATGGCAGTATGTCCTTTTCAGTATTTACTTTCTCTTTGTTTCTTCCTCTGTAAGATTTGTTTGTGTATATAAATGGAAATGGGTTTTTCAAAAGTTGAAATAAATGTGAATTTAGAATAAAGTACTTTGGATGAAACCATGGCCTGCGGCTGGTTTGTTCCAATAAAGCAAAATGCATTGATGGTGCTGGTGTTTTCTTTCTGTGTCAGTCATTTTGAGTTATGCATCTACAGTATTTATGTTGTCATGCAACTTGATGGTTTGAGATATATATATATATATATATATATATATATATATATATATATATATATATATATATATATATATATATATATATATATATTTATATATATATATATACACACACACACACACACACACACACACACACACACACACACACATACACACACACACACACACACACACACACATATATATATATATATATATATATATATATATATATATATATATACACACACACACACACATATATATATTAGGTTTGCTATCATAATTCTGAAATGAATTCTGTCGAATGATCACTTCCATGAAAAACAAGAATGAAAATAAAAATATCGCTCATGAAAACTAACAAAACTGGTAATGTCGACATGTCATCATTCCACGTACTTGACGTTATCCAGCCAGCATACCCTGCCTGCCAGCCATTTCCAACTAATATATTGTTGCAGGGGGGCAAGCCTCCCTGCACCCCCCCCCCACAACCTGCTAATTATATATATAAACTTCGAGATCGTATGACAGTAAGGAAATGGGTACATTTCCTGATCCCCACTGTACTGCGATCTCCAAGCAGAACATCAACCTCAGAGCAGTGAATGCTAGTGGGGTCATTGCTGTGGGGTTGACCATTTTTATTTCGGCCTTCCGTAAAATGGAAAATAACCTTTCAAATATTCCAGTTTGAGTGAATACCATCTGAAATTTTGATAGTAAACCATATAAAAACACATGCATCTATATCTATCTAATATATATACACACACATATATATATATATATATATATATATATATATATATATATAAATGGTAACTCTACATTTGTATCACCATTGTGGATCAGACATTTCTAAGTTCTGATTTTTTTTTTTGAAAGAAATATATGTGTGCTTTTCTAGCCTTCATCTAAAGTAGAGAAATAAAGCATTTTTGTCATCTTTAGCTTCAGGAGCAAGTGTTTGATATTTTATATTTATTTCATTTCTTTGTTGTCATCTTAAATGTAAAAATCTTTCAATATTACTTTTAATCTCATATTCTGCAGTAAATTTTAAGCATTGTATATAAACTGTTTCACTAATCTTCTTAAAGTATATTAACGTTTATTCCAACCATCAGTCGAAGTAGATTAAATATTGCATAAAACATGGTTCACAATAGATTATATTATGAGAAAAGATGTCATTTTCATCATGTATTGAAAGTGGCTAATTTCCTATAGAGTTATTTAAGACTTGAAACCAAAAATATGCAATGCTTCAAAAGGGAGTAGGGGAAGAGAGACTATAAAAACTGATATTATAAAGACAAGACTGAACTTGGAGTTATTAAAAACTAATCAATTAATAAAAAAAATGCCACTAATATAGTTAAATTTGATATAATCAAAACAGTATTGTGGAAATTGTGATAGATGATGACTTAAAGTTTGATAATGAATGACAAAATACGAAAAAAAAAAACACTTGGAAATTCAATAAAGCATACACAGTACACTAAAAGCATGTTTGTGTTGTGGCATGATGCGTACATGGGAGCACACTGTTTTGTATTCGGTAAGCAGCTCTATACAGTGTGTAGAGCTGCGCAAACAAGATAAACATTGTTGCATGCTAATTGCAGCATAAACAAATGAATTATATGGTAATAACCAATTCAAGATGGAGGATCTATTCAACAAGCTATAAAGCAATCATGTAGACTCAGTGTAGGCTTTCCCTGTGGATCCAAAACCTATTGGAATACAGCAACGGAAGGTGCTCTACATGGAAACACTGTTAGGGGCTGCAGTTGTTATTATACATACAGTATGTATGTACAACAGGCACAAGTCTATGTTGCTGTTGCTGCAAATAGACTCTGGCCAAGAAGGAAAAGGGTATTTAGAAACCTGTTAACTTACCATGGTCTTCATGATGTGGAAACTGTAGAGTGCTACAAGATGGATAGAGACACAGTAAGGAACTCTGCAACCTCTATTGCCCACAACTGAGAGCAAGGGCAAACTAACATATGTGTAGTGCTTGGAGTTTTAGCTTCAGGAACCTTTCAGAGTCCAAAAGGGCATATGCTGGGGATATAACAGGCATCAGCATCTAGGATCTTAAATCAATTCCTGAATGCTATGACACAACATGCCATTGATTACATACAATTTTCCCTATATGCACACGTAAATATCAGGATGACTACACTATTACAAGAGCAAAACTCTTGAAACCCAACTGATGATGTGTAAACACACAAAAAATACTTTGCTCCCCACCCCAAAACAACAGGAAAATGTCAGTTTGTAGAATCCATTGAATAAAACATAATTTTCCTGTTCGGAATGCTTCCTACAAAATTTTTGCAAAATGTGTACACATGTACAACACAGAAGTAAATTGTATATGATTGCTAGGCACTGCTCACTGTGCCCAGCACTCCCGTGGTGATGTCTATGGACTATCTTAGAAGTATTATACCCCTGTGCCATTGATAATATAGTATTTTATACTGCCATGGAGTAAGATAGAAAAGAGTGTAAGGTAACCAGTTTTAACAATAACACTTGTAATGTCAGTTAATAAGGCTCTGTGTCTGTGAAAGTCAATGCACGCAAAAATTCCTATGCCAAGAATGAAGTATAAGAGGCGCATATAACAGTTTTCTTCATAACATGTGAACAAATCTAGAATATACATGAAAAATGCTAGCGTACTTTATCAACACCAGAAGCCTTCTATGCAGGTAAATCTAAAAGAATGTCAATTATTTGTGTTTTACAGACACACAGGTCCTCTCACCTTCAAGTCCCTTGCTAAACGGTTACCTTGTTATTGTGTATACTCATGCTTATGAGCACAGTGAAGACGTAAATGAGGTGTGAATTCATTAGAATTGCTGAATTCCAAACTTTTTGTTTCTTGTATCAGATACAAACATAGTGTAGGCAGTAACTCAGTGTTTGTTGCTAATACATTGCAACTGTGAATTGTTAGTGGGGTGGAGGAGGAATATACAACAATTTAGACTCTCTTACCTGCAGTGGGTGTGTCAGCCAGGATACACTTACAAACTAATGAAGTAATAGTATCAAGGTGTTAAATTGTAGTGAGCAGCACACATTTCTCAGTTTCCATTTATTGATACCCAAACTCCCCTGCCTTTGTTGATAACTGTATATTATTGTCATTTAATGTTCTTATACATTTTAAGGAGAATGATACAAAATGCCTTACAGACATGTCTCAGATTACTGCTCAGATAAGAAAAGAATAAATATCATATAAAGGTAACACAGAGCTGCATTTCTGCAAACAATAGTGAGAAATGGTTGTGTGATCACTCATTGCACTACATCTGAAATTAACACGTGTAAACAGCTGAGAAGTGTACAAGTGGCATATGTCTTGGTAATACTGTGGATGGTTTAGGACTTGTTTGTATGCACAATGAATTTCATTCCTGCTGCAAAGTTGTTTTTGTGGCAAAGAGGGATAAGACATCCTTACTGTGTTTTGTAGGCTCATTGGTGTGAGAGTTCAAATACAGACTTGTGTATAAATCCTTCATGTATAGCAACATTTATTTTGTAATGTTTATTTTATATACATATATACATATATATATATATATATATATATATATACACACACACACACACACACACACACACACTTTTAATATTAGTATTTGCATGGTGTGCAGCTTAGCTCAAACGTAGTAAATGGATAAATAGAATAAATGTCATGTAATGTACTGCTCTGATAACCAGTACATAAACTACACCTGTGAACCATGTGTATGTATAGTACATTTGCTAAATGCAGTTATCCACACAGTATAGACTATCTGTAAATCACGGTTCAAGTCCCACGTTTGTCTTTTAAGGATGAAACCTAAGAAACACTGCTAACAAGGATAAAACAAGTTTATCTATGCTTCTCACGTTTGCACAACACTTACTGACATGCAAACCTCGACTAATGGTCCACACATGAAGCAGACAGAACACCTGCAGACATTATCTGTTTCAAAAATGGATACATTGTTGCATTGTTTGCTTTCCATCTTGCAAACCTGCTAAGTGGTATTGCACTGCAGTTAGCAACCTTCCTCAACACCTGCAGGTCCAGAATACCTGCAGACAACAAGCAGACAGTAGACAATTTCAAAACAGGTACATTTTATCATAGGTTCATAGTTGTTTACTAGGCTAATGAAAACAAGGGCCTTTGTAAACATAGCCATGCATCCCAAATCTCTGACAAGTTCTGATACCCTTGATAAGTGTAAGCAGGGGCTTGGGAGATGAAGCATTACAAGCTAGGGCCTGGGAGATGAACCATTTACAGATTGTCTATGTCCATTAGAGATATATGTTCCATACCAGGAATGAATTTCCTGTTCCCATCCAATTGTCCAAGTCACACTTGAGAACTGGGTTAGGGAGGAACTCTACTTTACATGGATGAGGAGCCTATTCCAGAGATGGTATACAACAGGTACTATTTATATCACAGACAAGGTTCAAGTTCTTAGAACGGGTAATTCTGGTGATGTTTGTTTTGTGGATATGCAGGAAGTCCATCAGAGTGGAGTCTGACAATTCCCTGTATGTCAGGCATAAATCTCCCCTCAAAAGCCTGTAGGAGACAGAATTCAGTGATAGAGCCTTGAGGCAGTCTGCCTAGGACATTTTACTTAAGCCCTGTATTCTTTCAGTGAGGAACCTCTGTGGATGTTCCAATTGTTGGATATGCCTGGTTAGGTACATGCCAAAGGGGGCATTGCACTCAATGATAGTTCTGGTGAATGCCAAATACAGTGGAACAATGACTTCCTTGGACTTAGATGTCATACTTTTGTTTATAAGTTGCACAACATAGAATTATTCCCTCACTACTATAGACATATAATGGTCAAAGGCTAGGTTACTATGTGTGTCCCTAAGTTCCTGACTACTGGGTCAGCTTAAAGGGTTGTGTTGTCAATATGATAGTTACCAGGGGTGGGTGACTTCCTGAAGGATACTATTATGAATTTCTTGACATTTAGTTTTAGTCCATGGAATGGTTCTGACACCAGTAGTTTGTCTGTGTCATCTCCTCCTGAAGAACATTTGTGTCAGTGTGGGATTCAACGACAGCTCCTAATTTGCAATCATCTGCAAATTTAGTCAGCCAGAGACCAGTGAAATTGGCCTTGACTTCAGGGAAGTAAATGTCAAAAAGGAGTGGTCCAAGGACTGATCCCTGAAGGACTCCACTTGTGACTGTCCTTTTTGTAGAGGTGGACTCCCCAATTCAAACTTCTTGGGTCCTGTCTATGAGCCACTTTGCTATCCACTGGGTGACATATGAGTTTGTACCTAAACACTGGAGTTTGTCAACAATGCCCGAGTGAGCTATTGTGTCAAATGCCTAGGCCAAGTCAAGGTAGGCAGTGTGAGCTATTTTGCCCTCATCCATTGCTCTTGTGATCTTCTCAAAGAAGTCCGCCAGGTTGAGTAGGCATAATCTGCCTTTGACAAAACCAAACTGGGTTGCGCCCTGTGTCTGTTGGTTTACTATATCTCTGTTGATCACCTCCATGATAATTCTTCCCATGGTTTTACATATAAGTCTAGTAAGACTTATGGATCTGTAGTTTCTAGGGTCTGTAGATGGCCCACCTTTGTGCAGAGGTATGACTATTGCTGTTCTCCATTCATGTGGCACAAAGCCTATTTGGAGGCTATAGTTAAATAGCAATTTCAGAGGCCCTGATAGGTCATATTTCATGCTATTTAGAAGGCATCTTGGGATATTGTCTGGGACCATTGATGCAGTGATCTCAGCCTTAGAGAGAGCATTAAGGACCTGTTCCCTAGTGATAGCAAGGGGAGTTATATTTGATGGTATTTCCTGAAGGAAGTTTGAGGGAGAAAAGGGGGAAAGCTGGAGCTAAACTTATCGGCAAGTATGTTTGCTATATCTTCTGGCTCAGTATAGGTGGCTCCATTTCAATGAGCTCTGCACACAATTGTTTATTGCCTTTGAGGTTGCAGACATAGCTAAAGAATGCCTTGTGGTTGTTCTTGGCCTGTTGGGCACCATGCAAACATGCTAATCAGCATTGTACAGCAGTTAACACACAGATGTTAATAACGAATATGAAAATATCCAGCTGTTTAACTAGTTTCTGTGGCAGCAGGTGTAAGTGTAGGGCTGCAATACAAATTATCCTGGATTCTAATGCAACAAATTCCAAATGTTTTTACTGTTGTTCCATTTTACTTGATAGCTTACATTAAAATTGACATGAAAAAAAATTCTTATACAATCTCAGTTTTATTAAGGGTTGCACACTCAATTTTATTAAACTCATGTGAATTACTTGTGTGAGAGAGGGTATACTGATTAACAGGTTACTGTAATCATAATTGTGTTCTTTGGCCTTGGATAGTCTTCAGACTTCAATAATAGTCATACAAACAAGGATGTATAAACCAGGACCTTGTCAGATCACACACATACATGGTTAGCCCCTCAGTCTGTCATGTGTATTTATATATAAATAATGAGTATGTCTGAGAAGCACTTCTGTGGCAAGGATGACACACCTCTATAGAAGAACATTTTTGGCCCTTATGCATAGGTTACATAGGTTTGAATTCCACATTGTAAAAAATTATTTTATCAGTGTGTAAAGCCACACTAAAATTTGACAGGTCATAAAATGTATGCCCTCAGTGCATGTCTGCAAAGTTAAATCAGTTCAAGCAGCAAAGAACCCTCCAACTAATACCAAGTGTCAGACTAACCTTCCAATTTCAAAAACTGCTTTTCTCTCTGTTTGGTACTGTTACTCTCCACTTAACATCATGCAAAAATGGTTGGCATCATTGTTTGGGTTTGCACACTACCAGTAAACATGATAACAGACATTGGAATGAAGTCATTCTTAACTATTGCTGTTTTATCTGGTTGGACATGTCTGCTGGTAGAAGGGATGGTGCCCAATTTAGGGAGCAGGGGTGCTGAGGAGCCAGAATCTTCACTAGACTCCTTGTAAAGTGCCACAGCTGAAGGCTCTTGCAGAGGGACTATACTGGTTCCCAGTACATGTCTGAGGCTTGGAATAGTCTGGCCAAGGCCCAAGGCTATCTCCAGTGCAACTGGCATTTCATGCACCGGAAAACAGTATAGGCATCACTTTAATGATGTGAAAGGGTGCAAAATGGATACATTCAGCCAGTGGGTGGATGAGTTCAGGACTGGTGATATCCCACAGTTTCATAAGTATACTAATAAAGAGAATTTATGATAGATACAAAGATGCATCTAGGCAAGACTGACATGCATAACAATCGTCTCTTGTTCTCTTCTCTTTATTCCACAGCAAACACAGAGTCTATGGTGAATAGAGATGCCCATGCTGAGCATCTAAAGAAACTGAGAGAAACAAGGTGTATGAATGCAGCACAACAGAACTATTATTTTAGCTAAATTATTTTGTTACTATACAGTTGTAGCAAAGTAAGCATGCATATCCTAACTGTAAAAGCAAGCATACATGCTTCAGTCTGTAGTACAAGCCTGATGTATGAGTCAAATGTAATACTGTAGTCAGATGCTGTGGGTTCAAATACCACAGGTTGCAAATATATACCAAAATCCTTTAAAAGTATTTTACATAATTTAAGTTCAACACAAGTGGAATAAATGCCTTCTGTTATCTTAATCTGTATAAATGGACCAAGTATATGTGCAATATATGCAGATTTCAAGGATTATTTTGAGCAATCCTTACTTATACTTTGTAGTTGTTAAGAAGTATACTTAAAGTAGAAGTTGAGATGAAATACTGTATTATTGTGATAATGCATTGTGTATTACATATGATGGTACTAATTTTACCTCTTTTTTTTCCTCTCACCCTAACCCTTCTCTCTCTTTTTTTTCTATGTGTTGTCAAAACGTTTCCATGTCATCCATCTCTCTGACAAATCACAAAATGATTTACAGCACAAGGAGGTAGGCCAAACCCTGTGGCTCAACCTGTGCCTACTTTACTGCCTCCTGCACTGATGCCCAGCACATCTGGAAAAACCTGGCAGTACTGCCTTTGCTGCCTCTGCACTACCTGGGCCCTCCACATCAGGTAGCACAACTCCAGCAGCTGGTGCTGTGGTACTCTTTGGGAGTAGTGGCAGAGGTGATGATTTTTATCACCAACCAGGGGGCTTCAGGATTAGTGTGTAGGGTCATGCACAGCACAACTGGTGCATGCGTACACAAGCTGGGTAGGCTGATCTCAATTATGCTCTATAGAAGAAGACATCAAGCACTCCAAAAGCCAGCAGAGTAAAGGGACAGTGATAACAGATTATCACTGTCCACGTCTTTGAAGGGTATGGGCATCTGTTGTCCCCTCCCTAACCCTGATCATGGTGTCCCCCAACCTGTTGTGTCCCTCACTCTCCCTGTGTCTTGTCTTGTTTGTCCTGTTTGTTTGCATCTACTTCCTCACCTCCCCAACTTACCTGACCCAGAAATACTTACATCCCTTACCCAACATTCCTCTCTTACTGAAGTAAAGAAAAATGTGCACCTGTCCTACAAAAAAAGCTCTCTGCTTTGCACATGTATCTTCTTGACACACTTGTTTCAGTCCATTTGGCTATGCAACATGATTTCGTTGTTGTCACCCCTCTTTGTTGAGATAACAATCCAAATACAGTCAATATTCTATACATATTCCATTTTACACTGTCGAAGAAATGGATAACTATGGTTCATTCTTACCTCCTTGCTGCACATTCCTATATTCCTTTCCATTTGTTTTTCCCCTTACTTGACCCCCATTTAACCACTTTCCTATCTACCCCCATTTTAACTCCTTTAATATAGTCAAAAAAACAGAAATCACACACAGAACACATAAGTAATAAAAAAAACAGTGGAGCTGTTCATTTTTTGATTCTGTGTATGGAGTTTGGCATCACGTACCAATGCCAAGTGATGGTGAACAGTGAAGTTGGTGAGTTTACTGCCATGCAATTCTTCTTAAACATGCTGCATTAAGGTAACACACAGTGAAAGTAAACTAAAGTATTGTTTTATTGCATTATAAATACATATTTAAAACTATTAGATACACCTGGATTCGAACCATGTATCATCTGAGTTCCAAAATAAATGTATCAATGCATTTACACCTGCTGCCAAAGAGTCAGCAAAGCAGCAGCTCTGTTTCATACAGTCAGTACTCAGAGATCTCATAATTTTATCAGTGGGCCAGAGGATCGTATTTGCTCTCCACTTAACTATGTGCACACAGGGAAAGCAGTAGAAATGCACATCTTGCATATGCAGGCACTCTGCCATCAACCTCAGATTTAATTTGCAATGGCAAACAGTTTGTTGATGCTTCATTGTGTAGATTTTCTTACAATTAAGGTAAGGGATTCTAGCTATGTTTATATGAGTTAAGAGACAAGGAACACCATGATAGGATTGAATTTAAACTGCATTTGAATGTAATGATGGCTTTAAATTGATGAAAGGCAATTAAGCTTCATTTTAAATTAATGAAAAGTTGTTTAGTATAAGTATCTTGGAATCATTTTATGACATTGTATCTGATGAAGCATAGTTTAAATTCTCTTTTTCCAATAAATTAATTTTTTTCATATTTTCCTCGTGGGGATTTTCAGTGTGTCCGGAGCTTGAGGTGACTGTTCTCACTTTTTGGACTTCATCAACCTCAGAAACTCACTGCTCAGCAATGCACCATGAAAAATGCACAATAGCTTGTACTACTTATGTTTACTGTCTATTTGGTCTTCATCCCATGAAAGTCCAGATAAAGACACAAAGAAAAGGCACTTTTTTAAGAAAAGAACACATATTTACACTGCAACAATATGTTATCCCCGCCAATGCATATCAAACTTGGTATCTCAGTAGTTGTTCACAAATATGTCAACTACACTACAGAAATAAATAACAAATGCTTTCTTATATACCATGCACATATTTAGAATGACAATAAACATTCAGATTTTGCAATACTTTTCCAATACTTATAGGAATGTGGACAGCTGTTTGCAAATATTTTGCAAACCTGTCTTTTTAAGGTATACCTGCACACTAGAAACACAACAGCAAATGCTGCACTTTGCACACTCATCAATATGGTAATATGTAGCTTTTTATATCTTGACAGTTGTGCATGGCTAGCTATCAATTTTAAACAGGCCTCCCAACATCTTATCTCAGACATCCAATGCTGATGTTATCAGCATTAAAGAGTGCATTTTATGCCAACATGTTGCCCTGCAGCCTTGTAAAAGTTAGACTTGTGCCATGGTGCTTCTGTTAAGTAATTAGTTCTCTAGTCTGTGCACTTAGGTATGGGTTTTAATTTCACTGAAGTCAGCTGGTGTATGTGTGTCTATCTAGTCAGAAAAGCATAATTGTGTATCTTGCAGTTATCACTATAATTCCATAGAGTACTAATATTAAGACAGTTGTGCAGGCCTACAGATCCATTTCATTCCTAACATCATCTCTCACACATCCAATGTTTCATGTGTGTGTGTGTGTGTGTGTGTGTGTGTGTGTGTGTGTGTGTGTGTGTGTGTGTGTGTGTTTCTTCACTTGGCTGACATTAGAGAGAGTATTTTATACCACCATGTGGGACACTGCTATTACCATCTTCCTGTCAAGAGATCCTGCTGATGTCATCAGCTATAGCTGTCTCTCAAGCATGTTCTGTTAATGTCACTGGCTAGGTTAAGATCCCTAGAGGGACTGAATGTTGTGCCGTTAGATTTGCGGATGTGCAGAATTTCCATCAGGGCAGGGTCAGAGACTGGCCTGTAGGTCAGGCAGAAGTCACCTGTCAGCAGTCTACATGATAAAGAGTACAGTGACAGTGCTTTCAGTCTATCCATGCATGTCATGGCATGGTTTGTAAGCCCTGTATTTTCTTGTTATGAAATCCCTGTGGTCTCTCCAGCTGCTGCAGGTGCTGGGTGAGGTACATGCAAAAGGGAGCATTGTACTCTGTTAGTGGTCTGATGAATCTTGAGTACAGTGGTGTTATAACATCCTCAGACTTAGATGCAATGCCCTGACTTAATGAGGTGCAGGATGTAGAAGGGTTTTCTTGCCACTGTGGAAACATGGTGGTTGAAGTTCAGATTGTTATCTAGCTGTGTTCCCAGGTCTCACACCACTGGGTTCGAGTTCAGGTAGTATTGTCAATACTGTAATTAGCAGAGAATTCCACTTTACAAAATGCAATAATAATGGCACTTTTTACATATAATTTTAGACCTTGTGGCTTGGGCACCAATCATTTGTCCGTGTTAGCCCTTTCTGTAATATGTTAACATCATTGAGGAACTCAATGATTGCACCCAAGTTGCAGTCATCAGCAATCTTGGTATGTCAAAGGCCATTTAATTTAGCCAGAACTTCTGAGAAATAGATTCTGACAGTAAATGGCCCAGCATAGATCCTTGCGGTATGCCATTGGTGACAGCTGTACTGGCAGAGGTTGAGTCACCAACTTTGCCGTACGTATTTTGTCAGTGAGCAAATTGGCTAACCATCTAGTGACATATGGGTTAAGTCCCAGCTGGGAGTGTTTATCAATGATACCTGTGTGGGAGATTATGTCAAAATCCTTGGCCAGATCAAGGTATGTGGTATGCACTGTCTTAACTTCATCTAGGGCTTTGGTGACTTTCTTGAAGAAGTCTGCTAGGTTTAATAAGCATGACCTACCCTTAATGAATTGGGTTGGATCTGGAGTTTGAAGGTCACCTACATCCTTGTTGATAAGGGCCATAATGATTCTTTCCATGGCCTTGCAGATGAGACTGGTAAGACTTATAGGTCTATAGTTCTCAGGGTCAGCTGATGACCCCCATTTGTGCAAGGGGATTACTGCTGCTGTTGTCTACTCTGCTGGAATAAAGCCAGTTCTTAGACTATAGTTAAAGAGGACAGTAATTGGGTCCACTAGGTCCTGTTTTAGATTGCTTAGTAGGCAACCTGGGATGTTATCTGGTATTGAGGCTGTGTTTTTAGCCATGGAGAGCACAGATATGACTTGATGTCTAGAAATACTAGGCAGAGGACTGGTGTCAGTTATGCTTTAGGGTATGTCCAGTTGGACCAGGGGCTTGAAGTTTGTCACAAATCTGTCAGTTAGCAGACTGACAATATCCTCCAATGCAGCTTCATGTTTATACTCCTAGCATTAAGCAGCAGAACTTTGTGTTGTCATCCAGTAAATGTTGTTACATTGGAACTTTTGTTAATTTGACATTGCCTAAAAAAGGGTACTATACTGGAGGCAAGCATCTTTGCCAGTATCCTAGAGCATAGAGAACAGAGGTGTGGATCATCTCTGGCAGACCAGCATGGCTTATCGATCATGTCATCCCAGGCTGAGAGAAACTCGATACCCCTGGATTGACACCAGTAACTAAGCCAATTGTTGAATTCCATCATCTGTTGTTTATATTATGGCATCATCCTAGGTGACGGTAGAATGCTGCTTAGGGCTGGGGTCATACTTGCCTAGCACACAATGTGAGGGTTTAGTAATGTGTCCCTTCATATAGTCCATAGAGTTACGTCTCAAGTAATTCATCCAAACATGAGGTATGACAGAGTCAAAATGGTACTTGTTGAATGATGTGAGTGACATGGAATGATACAATGTGTATTGTTGGTGTATTAGGACATGTGTTGTTGCAGTGAAGCAGATCAACTGTCAACACAGTTCACATTCCCCCATCACAGTGGCAATTGCAGTATGGTATAGGAGTGCAAGTGTGTGTATATACCATCATTAAATGCTCCGTGACACACATCAATACAAATTCATATTGATTACATGGTTACATGAGTCTTGTCTCATACACATGTTGTTAATCTGTGATATGCACAACGATGTATCACATGCTTTGATACAATTGCAAACTTGGGGAATTCATTGTATGTTCAGCTGTGTTGCTAGGAGCAGCACCATTATATGACTGTTAGCATTTGTGTCAATAAATGTTCTCCATGAACCACAAATGACGGCGCAGTGGTGCAGCGGTAGTGTTGTCACCTCACAGCAAGAGGTTCTCCGGTTCAATTCTCGGCTGGGGTGCCTTCTGTGTGGAGTCTGCATGTCCTCCCTGAATTCATGTGGGTTTCCTCTGGGTGCTCCAGTTTCCTCCCAAATTAGAAAGGCATGCATCTGGAGCGTTTCTAACCGGGCCACCACTGAAAATTGGCTTTGTTCTAAGTCAGACTTTCCTGGTTAACAAATGTTAAATAAATAAATAAATAAACAAATAAATAAATAAATAAAATAATGTGCCCTGATATGGCATCAGGCTACTCAAACACAACTTGTCCATGAAACACATAGGTGTGTGCAATTGATGAAAGTACATGACATTATTATAATTGTATGACTGTGTACATGGTACCAGTTTGTGGAATGTGATGAATGACCACAGCTGTATGTGTAGGTCTTTTCACAACTTCTGTATTCCAGTACAATTGAAATGTTAAATAGAATGCACAACTAAACACGGATGTGCATGTGGATGCCACCAGACATACCCAACCAGAGTAAATAGGCAATCCACTAGCTGACTGTTTATATCAAATGTCATTCCCCTGTTGTCACTGTCCATCAGCTAATGTATACATGCAAACCTTAATCAGTTCCTATGCGAAGGAGAGCATCACATCTGTGCACTCTGTACAGCTAATAACACAGAATCAATAGACTTTCACAACATCACAGATTACCTGTAGAGTGACTCAGAACATTGATCTACCAGACACAGTTGGATCCGTACATCAACACAGCCTCCAGATGGAATATGTTCCCATAGAAGGGTGTACATCAACATGTATCTATCTGATTGGGGGGCAGTACCTAATGCATGCATGTCTGTATCGACACATGCTGACTCTCCCATCTGTGAGGTAGACCAACATGTCATCATGGACCTTTTCTAAATGTACAGTGGTAATATCCTGGCTGTGTGCGAAAGACATATGATTTGTTCATGCTACATCCATGTCTGTTACATCTGTTAAATCTCCTCAAGAAGGTCAACAAGGGCATGGATTATGACAACACTACCACCCTGCAGAACTTGACCAGGCTAAGGCATTGACACAAATCGACACTTAGGTATTACAGCTACACTGTCATAAGTGGCCATAAACATCTATATCACCAAGTGGGTAAGACCACTAGAGCAATTATGTGACATCTAAATATGTTGAAGTGTGTGAAGTGACCTATATCTAGAGTCCAGTGACCAAGTCTGTACCTCAGGGCTGTGTGCTTGGCCCTTTCCTATACATTATTTAAGTTACAAACATCAAGAATGACATAGAAATCCTGTGTCCAAACAACTGTCTGGAGGACTGCAGATTGTGTACAATCATTGAATCCAACTGAGATATTATTATAATATAGACCGTATCAACACACACAAAAGATTGCTGCCACAGCCATGAAGACACATGAGATGCAACAAAATCATGGAGGATTCGTTACATTATAAAAGCAAACCACAACCCAATGATAATGTTGACAACACACCCCTATATGCAGACCAAGTGGTATGTGACCTGTGTACTGAGGTAGATGGCTATGCAGAATGTCCACCAGCATGTGCCCACAATGGTGACTACTCCCTTGTATGTAACACAACTTCTGAGTATGTGCAGGACATCCATATCAAAGGCCATTATACTTCTATAGTTCACAGACTTCATCACACCAATAACTGAGCACCATGCACCTTTTTTCATGTACTGCCCTGCACATCTTCCAAGAATGCATAAGTCAAGAGTACCACATTTGCCACATTGAGCTCCCACACATCTTACTGGCCATAACTAAGTGTTATTTTTGTTGTATAAACATTAGTGTTTGATGATGTGGAACCCCCATCAAGGTGTCTTACCAGATGCATGTGTGATACCTGTTCCAGTAATGCACTCAGTCCATACATAGCGGATTTACAACACTGATGGCATGGGTTACATTTGTGACAGTGTGGATTGTGCCATATATATGTTATGCATACCTGTCAACCAGCCTGAATTGAGCATAATCTGAGATAAAGGTATAGCAGTTTCCTCCTAATACCTCCAGCAAATGTTACAGCATCAGGACAGTGTGCGTGATTTCCCTCATAGATTGCTGACAACTCATAATAGTTGTACAAGTGTGTTCATGCAGAAGCATTTATGATCACTCACAATCATGTATGTTATGTTAGAGACATAGGATTACTGCTGGTATTATTCTCATATTGTTCATGATCGTGCATGCTTCTGCTTATGCTTGCCCATGAACCTATAACTATGTTTCCCGCTAAACTGAAACCTATATTGACATTACATAGGATCATAAGATCATAAGAGGTTACTAGGCAAATGGCCTTGGGGCCCTTACAAGCCTAGCCAAGAGTTTATCCCCAAAAAAGAAACCTCAGTCAGCACCTGCCACCCCTGCCAATGAGGGACAAAGGTGGAACCCCTGGGACAAATTTGTGGTTTCCCATCCACTCATCAAGGTTGCACTTGAAGATGGTCAGCGAATGTACTCTGTTTGACATGTATGGGAAGTCTATTCCAGAGACGGGGCAGCCTCTGGGAGACAAACCTGTCTCTCCAGCAGGTTTTTTGATGTTGCATATTAGATTCAGGCCTTTTGAGTGGGTAATGCATGAGAAGTCAAACTTACAGATATGGAGCATCTGCAGTAGGCATGGTCCGAGACTGCCTTGCAGGCAAGAAACAGATCACCTGAGTCATATTCAGGCAAATTATTTTGCGCAGTTTCACAATATGCATTTAACCGCTATCCCATATAACATCCCTGATATATATCCACTCCATTGTTCATGTCAGGATGCTAATATTACAAAGAACTCTTCTCCATTGTTATGTCATCTTGTGTGGCAGTCACATAATATACATTCACTGTGCAGTCTGTACTATATCATGTCGATATGTGATTAGAGTTCCTACTACAGCTGTGTTCACTGACATGCCCTCATCTGCTGTACATTGACATGTTTCATCTGTCCTCTTTCCCTGTGCTCACTCCTACAATTCATATCTGTGTCACTATTCAATACACACACTTCCCCTGACTATTTATTTTTAATGCCAGTCTATGTACTGTGATGGATCATTTACGCAACATTTGCTCAGTATGCCTGTCACAAGTTTCCACAATAGTCTGCACTGTATACACTTTCATATAATGTGTTAGAACTATATGCATTGATTTATTAATAACCCTGGTAATCATTGGGGCATTTCGTGCAAACACACAGACCTAGTTTGACCATAGGTAAATGGGTTTACATGTCTGCTGCTGTCTGTGTTGCTTTACACAGTTTCCTGGCTAGCACCACTGCTGCTAGCCATGAAACTGCTTATTTACATTTAAATGCAGTGTGTTGTATGAATACATAATTAGCACGACTGTTCACCATGCAAACACATAAACTCCATGTAGGCTTCAAGCTAAGCCTCCACAGAGTTTATTGAATCCCTAGGACTATCTACAAAGTTTGAGAGAGTGGGTAAATACAATATAAAGAAAATGCCAAAGAAAATATAAATAAATCAAATAACAGTAAGGAAAATGAAATTTATTTAATAAAAAAGAGAAATTATATTAAAACGATAAAGGATTTTGTATGAAAATGTCACAAGGTTGGCAAAAAAAAATACAAGGATAGGTGACTTTATTAATAGTGCAGAATGGTTGAGATATAAAAGGGCATTTTATTATGAGGAATGCAATGAGGAAAATAGATGATGGTGGCACAATAGTGGAAAACCCGTTTTGTTTTCAAAATTCTTGAGTTAAGTCAGAAAGTATTAAAATTGTAATAAGGTCATAGGCTGCAAATGAATACTTATGAGCTATTCAAGTTATTTATAATATGATTAGCATAGTGGTGAAGTCTTTCCATATCAACCCCGAGGTACTAAGTTCAATCCTGACCTCTGTTTATTAAATTTATGGAGTTTCTATGCTCCCCCTTTGCTTATCTGGGGTTCCTCCCACCTTAAAAATACATGCTGGGAGATTCAACATCAACACAGCTATCTGAGGAGGAGGAGCTGATCTGTGATATATAGCAATAATAGCCTGTTTTTTATGCTTATTTGTAGTAGTTATTGCTTATTCTAGATATTTATAGCAATTTTAATGTATACTGCATACTTGTACTGTATTTCATAGCTATTGGCTCACTTGTGATAAACATTTCTATAGTGTTTTCTCCCACCCTCCCTGCCTACTGGCATCTTGTCTTTATACCTGCTGGCCTTGCAGTTGCCTGCCCCTACTCTAAATTTGATCTTCAACACTCTTCCAGTCTAGTGTCATTAGCTCATTCTACCTATTAGAAAGAGTGGAAGCTGCGGTGGTGCAGCGGTAGCGTTGTTGCCTTACAGCAAGAGATTCTCCTGTTCAATTCTCGGCTGAAGCACCTTCTGTGTGGAGTCTGCATGTCCTCTCCGTGGTCAAGTGGCATTCGAAAGACATGCGTAGAATGGGTGTGCCTTTGCTGAACATTGGGTGTCGAGTTGGCACTTCAGCACCTGTAAAAAATCTACTGCCAATCATTAGTGGACCGGAGTTCTGCTGTGGCGTATCCTAACTGGGAAAAGCTGGAAGAACAACAACCTAATAGAGAGAGAACATCTGAGAAGGCCAACCCACTTAGTTTCTTTCCTTCTGTTCCTCCTTTCTCCATTTCTTAAAAAAAAAAAAAATTGCCTGAATATCTTTGTGATGTGACTGCGCTTCTCAAACATTTTGGCAATATAGAGTATATTTTAGTGCATTTATTAAAACTGTATTTGCCTTAATATTGTTACAACTCAAGTGCTCTAGGATGCACTGCATCTGAATTGTTTTAGGGTGTTTTACCTGTTTTCTGTATATATAGACTTTACTGTATATGTTGACTAGCTACTTATTCTACTGTATTACTGCCTCTTAAATAGCTTTTCAGTTGTGCACTTGCCTTGCTTCATTTAAAAAGTTTTAAATTGCTAATTTTGTAGAGTTTTAATTGCATTTACTGTTTAGGGCTACACACTCAAGTGTGTTAGCCTTTTCTGTGTTTATTTAGTGTATTATTGCATTGTTTAGACTGTTTTAACCAAAAAAAAAAAATACTATCTTGTTTGCTCATTTCCCACCTTTCCTAGCTAGTATAGTCCAGATGCCAGGCTTTGCTGGTTTCAGGACTTTATTTTCTGTGTTCAGAGCTATCCAGACCTTGCTGTGGTAGAGGGAAGTCCTACTGCTTACCAGTGGGAGTGGTGAGCATTGTACTGCCAATCTAACACTAGAGGAGTGGTTCCCAGCTCTGAAATTGCAATTTTAACCATTTTGGCTGATTTATATCCCTTTCAACTTTCTGGCTTAAAAATGTGCGTGTGTGCATTTTTTGCATCTTGCAGCACTGTGGGGCTATGGTTAAACTATTCCAGGTGCCAGAAAATCTGCTCTTCAAATTTTCCCTTAGAACTGCTGGTTTCTCAGTAGTAGCACTAAAATCTGAACCCCTGTGACTAGCACTTGCTCTAGAACCTGCTGGAAAGCACTAGGAAGCCTTAAACTGATACAAGCACTCAACTCTCCTTGTTAATAAGGAGAAATTAATCGTAGGCACTAAACAGCCTATAATTGCAAAGTACCTTGCAAAGGTAAGGGAAAACAGCTCTTGTACTTTACAAAAAAGCACCTAAACAGGCATGTCCAAGGGTCAGCTTCTGGTGATTTCTTCTGTCCACCTGGTGAATTTGGGCATACTGGGGCAATGTAGCAACTGCCTCATGTACACAGACAGCCCTCTCTGCCTACCAACGAACACTACAACCTGCGAGAGATGCACTTACATAGCCAAACTGGAAGCAAAGCTCCCTCTAACCAAGATTGTGCTAGGCAGTCAAGAGGAGAAGGTTAACACCTGCACTACACCTCAAGCAACACATAGCCCTTCAAAACTCACACCATTAACTCCCATACATAACAACACTAAACCCACATATGCGGAAGCCCTTAACATTAACCTGCCCAAGCAACAAAGACCTCCGAAGCTGAAACACAAACAGACACCAGTCACAACTAAAGTGACACATAGCTCACAACACCAGTTTGCCACCCAACAACAGCCCCTAAGGCAAGACAACGTACCCAACACTTTAGTCATAGTTGACTCTATAGTCAGGCACACTGATGTCCCACTCACCAGGCTGAACAAGTAGAAAATTACAGTCAGATGCCTGTTGGGTGTCAGGATTCGCCACATAACGCATGCACTCAAGTCACTCTACAACAAGTACAAATATGACTCTGTAATTGTTCATGTTGGAGTGAATGATTTGAGACATACCTCCCTGGACTACATGAAAAGAGACATGGAAGAGCTTTCGGACCATGTGGCCCAGGCAGGTATGACCCTAGCCTTGAGTAGCATCCTGCCTTTGCCCAGAATGATACCACAGTATAAGGACAAAATGACTGACTTCAACAATTGGCTAAGCTTCTCGTGTCATTCAAAGGGGGTCCAGAATCTGACTGCCTGGGTTGACATGATCGACAAACGACAAAAAATGCTTTGCCAGAGATGGTCTGCACCTGTCTCCACTGGGATTCAGGTTACTGGCTAAAGCTCTTGCCACCCCTATAGTGTTTTTTTAGGCAAGGTTCAAAGGACAAAACCACCACCCTAACAGATACAAGCATGCAAAATCTGAAGGTAATGGTACTCAATGCTAGAAGTCTAAACCTCAAAATGCACTCTCTCGAGGCACTCCTAAAAATGGAGAACATTGATATCTGTGCAGTAACTGAGACCTTGTTCAAGGCTCCAGAGAGCACCCATGCAATACCAGGCTACAACTCTTACCACACTTTTTGGTCACAAAACCAAGACCGAAACATTAAAGGTGAGGAGTGTCCATATTCACAAAGGATATTCACATCTCCAGGCTAGTTGCCCAACACAATATATCTGAAATTCTCCAGGTGCAACTAACACTAGGTAAGACTGCAATCCAAATTGTAGCATGCTACAGATTCCCCACCATGCCCCAAGATTCTCACTACACCTTTCTAAACATACTGAAAATATTAAGATACAATCAAACACCCTACTACTGGGTGATTTCAACTACCCTGCCATTAACTGGGAAAACTACTTGGATACCAACACCTTTTCCCAACGGTTCTTGGAATTCATAAATGTCAACACCCTGGATCAACTAATCCATTGACCCACCAGGGGCTCCAATATCCTAGACCTAGTCATTACCAACATGGGAGATAGATGCTCCACACCAGTGGTCACCCCCTCATTAGTCAGGTATGACCATTAGCAAATCACCCTTGACATCCACATCCCACCCCCACCCCCCAGTAAGGAATCCTACATAAAAAACTTTTCAAAAACCAACTTCATGCTACTCAAGTCAAAGGTGACAAACTTCATGAAACCCATGCAGATGGGAGCTGAAAGTTTGATTGCTGAATCCCACACTAAGGCACTGTATGAGCTCATTCACTCATGCATGAGTTATGCCATCCCAAACAGAATCAAGATGCTCTCCTCCAAAAAAAGGACACCAATCTGGTGGTCCCCTGCCATAAACAAACTATACAACAGAAGAAAGAAACTGTTGCAAAAAAGAGGAAAATCCCAGGATGCAAAAAAATCCCTTACCAGCCTCAGTAAGGAGATGAGATCTATCATAAAATCCTCCAAAGCTAGTTACAAAAATAAAAGTGCCAAAGATTCCAAAGACAACCACAAGGCATTCTATAGTTATGTCAAGAATCGAAATGGCAATGCTCAGATATGTTCTGAGCTACAACAGAATGGCATTAAATATACTGATCCCAAGGATATTGCCAATATCCTGGCAGATCAATTTAGTGCCAACTTCACCCCCTCTCACCCCCTAAAGGGCCCATCTCAATACCAAATGATTGCCAAATTCCAGTAATCATGGCCACACAGGTAGAAAGCACATTCTCCAAAGCTAAGAATACAGCATCCATGGGACCAGATGACATCTTGGGCTGTATACTACATGAACTACAAAATGAACTGGCACCTCACCTAAGTGTCATGTTTAATCATAGCCTCACCTCAGGCTTCGTGCCCTCTGAGTGCACACAGCTATAGTTATCCCACTCCACAAGGGGGGGCTCCACCTTGGATCCTGTCAACTACTGTCCCATCAGTCTGATGAGCCTGATCTGCAAGGGCATGGAACACGTTACCATGGAACTTATAAACAAAAACACTGACAACCTTCAAACACTGGACCCCACCTAGTTTGGGTTCATGAAGAGCCGATCTTGTCTCCTGAACCTGCTTGATTTCTTTGAATCAGTCTCCAAAGCTGTGGACGAGGGTAAGGCAGTCCACACAGCCTATCTGCACCTTGCCAAGGCCTTTGACACCATCCCCCACTCTGGAATCATAGATAAACTTACTGAGCTGGGCATAAAACCCTACATCACTCGATGGTCTGCCAACTGGCTTACTGACAGAACCCAGACTGTAAAAATAGCCGACTCCTAGTCCAGCTCCAGATAGTTGACAAGTGGAGTACCTCAGGGTTCAGTCCTGGGACCGCTCTTGTTTGGCATCTACTTCTCTGAAGTACAGGCCAACACTAAAGGACTCTGGCTAACAAAGTTTGCAGATGACTGCAAACTGGGAGCCATTATTGAATGCCCAAATGATGTGGATATTCTGCAAAAGGGCCTTACAGAAACAGATGCTTGGTGCCAGAGCCATGGGCTCAAGCTTAATGCTAAGAAATGTATAGTTATCCCTTTTGGGAAAAAACATGTACCCATGAATTACCACATATGTGGCAGTACACTAAACACCAAAAGTGTGATGAGAGACTTAGGGACACAGGTGGAAAGTGATCTCACCTTCGATAACCACTTTGCCACAACAGTCAGGAAATCCTTCTATGTGGCACACCTCACCACTAAGGGCTTTTCATTCAGAAAAAAGTAGGTTATTGTCGCACTGTATTCATCTCTCATTAAACCCATTATAGAGTCACAGAAATACCTCACTAAAAGAATCACAGGCCTAAAGCAGATCCCCTATGCTGACCATCTAAAAAACCTCCAGCTATACTCTGTGGCATATCGTCTACTCAGAGGCGATCTCTGTTTAACATACAAGGCCATGTCAAACCCAGAGCTGTTGGACATGCTCCACTCCCTCAGAGCCACATGCTCCAGGAATCTAAACCTTGTCATCTCAATGAACAAAACATGCTGGAGGGATAGGTTCCTGACCCAGAGAATCCCCATACTCTGGAATAGACTGCCTCCTCATTGGCCTTCTTCAAAAGGAAAATTGGCGATTGGATGGGAGATAGGAAATTCACCCCCGGGATCACGTCAGTCACCCTGCTAAAACAGGGGTCCAGGGAATTAAACATTGTGGGAAGAAATATCCAGGGAATTGTTATGACTAGGCTTGTATAGGCCCTGAGGCCAATAGCCTAGTACCAACCTATGAACCTGTGAAACTCTGAAATGCAGCCAAATTGCAATGGAGTCGTGGACAGCACTATCAACTCTAGCTATTGCCTATTGGAGGAAGAGTTTTCTAGAATAATTGTTTAGGCATTAGCTGTGGTACACAACATTCTATAAAAGGAAGAGCATGCATCACAGACTGTACACTGTGTGATGCCTAGCCACTCAAAGGTATAAAAAATAAGGTCTAGATTACCTTATCATGTTGACTAAGGTCACCAAATGTGGGTGGGGGTTTTTGCCATTAATATGTGACTTGAGCACCTGGCTATTCTGAGTTATGGTAGAAACCCATGCAAATGGTGGGAGGGCTTTTTGTACCTCTGTTGGCCAGTGTATGCCTGCTATAAATCCCAACAGCTATGCATAAATTAGAGATTGGCAGGTGGTGTCCAGTTGCCCAGTCTGACTTACATGTGATAACTCTGTTGAATGATAGCTGGCTGTAAAATCTCTAAGCGTTTCTAAAAACTGAACTAAGGATTGCTACACTGAATATAGGTACATTGCCAGGACATAGCTTGGAAGTGGATAACATAATAGTAAGGAGAATGGACATGGTGTGCATCCAGGAGACAAGGTGGAGGGCAATGCTACTGGCTTGCAATCCAGAGGCTAATACTCAGGGGAAGACAGACTAGAACTGGTGTGGAAATTGCAGTAAGGGAAACTCATCTGAAGGCAGTGAGGGATGTTAACAGATTTAGTGACAGAATCATGTTAGTCAGACTAAAGTGTAAGGATGGAACAAGTATTTTATTTTATTAATGCCCACCACTCCAGGCATGTCTAAAGGTCAGTTCTCTCTGCTTTCTCCTATTAACCTGGTGAACTTGGGCATCCTGAGGCAATGTAGCAACTGCCTCATGTACACTGACAGCCCTCTTCTTTTTCATCCCAACACTCAGACTTGCGAGATATGCACTTATATATCCATACTGGAAGCCATGCACTCTCCAGCCAAAACCAGAATAGCTGGTCAAGAGGAGAAGGTCAACACTTGCACCACACCACATGGAACAGCAGAGACATTCAAGGCAGAAAAACACTCAACCACGACAACAGAATACTAATCACAAGACACATAACTCTCCTAAACAGTGTGCCACTCCACCAAAGCCCCTAACGCAAAACAGCATGCCCAACACACTAGTCATAAATGACTCGATAGTGAGGCACACTGATGTCCCACTCACTAGGCTGAATAAGGAGAAAGTAACAGTCAGCTGCCTGAGTGGTGCCAGGATCTGCCACATAACACACGCACTCAGGTCTCTCAACAACAGGTACAAATATGACTCGGTCATTGTACATGTGGGTGGGAATGACCTGAGATGTACCTCCTGGACTACATGAAAAGAGACATGGAGGAGCGCTCGGATTATGTAGCCCAGGTGGGTATGACCCTAGCCTTGAGCAGTCTCCTAACATCACCCAGAATGATACCACAGTACAAGCAGAAAATGATTGATTTCAAAAATTGGCTTAAGTTTCTGATGTCATTCTAAGGGGATCCAGTATCTGTCTGCCTGGGATGACATGATTGACAGACCTCGATGCTTTGTCAGAGATGGCCTGCATCTGTCACCCCTGGGCTTCGAGATACTAGCCAAGGCTCTTGTCACCCCTATAGTGCCTTTCTTAGGCAGTGTTCCAAAGACCAAATTACCACCGTAACAGCTACAAACAAATGCAGTCTGAGGGCTATGCTGCTCATTGCTAGAAGTCTAAATCTCAAAATGCACTCGCTCAAAGCTACTCCTTAAATTGGAAAACATTGACATTTTTCTGTAACAGAGACCTGGTTCAAGGCAGCAGAAAGCCCCCCTGCACCACCAGGCTATAACTCATTCCACACCTTTCCGCCCCAGAATTTGGAATGAAGCTGCAAAGGCGGTGGTGTTTCCATATTCAAAAGGATGCACACACCTCCAGACTGGTAGCCCAACATAACACATGAGAGATACTCCAGGTGCAGCTAACATTGGGTAAGACAGTGATTCAGGTTGTAGCCTGCTATAGGTCCCCAACCATGTCCCAAGACTCACACTCCACATTCCTAAGCACCCTGGAAAATATTAGGGTCCAACCTAACACTCTTATACTGGGTGACTTCAACTACCCCTCCATTAACTGGGAAAACTACTCATGTACCAATACACTTGCCCAATGTTTCCTGGATATCATTAATTCCAATGACCTGGACCAGCTCGTTCTTACCCTCACTAGAGGTATCAACATCCTTGACCTGGTCATTACTAACATGGGCGACCGTTGCTCTATACCAGTAGTCAACTCTTCCCTGGTTAGCTCTGACCACAAACTAATCACCTTGGAAATCCCCCCCGCAAATGTAACCACCATGAAAAACTTCTCCAAAGCTAACTTTAGGCTCCTAAAAACAGAGGTGGCTAACTTCACAGCACCCATGCAATCTGAGAACAGCTGCATGACCACTGAATCATACACTAATATCCTGTATGAACACGTACACAAATACATGGATCTTGCCATATCCAATAGAACCAAGACGCTCTCCTCCAAAAAAAGGAAGCCAATCTGGTGGTCCCCCTGCCATAAACAAATTCTACAACAGTAGGCGGAAACATGTGTGGAATAAGGTGAAGTCCCAAGAGTGGAAAAATTCCCTTACCAGCCTCAACAAAAAGCTGAGATCCCTCATCAAATCCTCTAAAGCTAGCTATGAAAACAGAATTGCAGCAGATAGTAAAGACAACCAAAAGGCCTTCTATAGTTATATAAAGAATCTCCACAGCAATACCCAGATTTTTTCTGAGCTATTGCACAATGGCACCTATACCGAGCCAACAGATATTGCCAATATACTGGCCGACAGATCCGGTGCCAACTTTACCCCTCTCTCCCCCACCAAAGGACCAATCACAATACCAGTAGATTGCCAGGCACCCAGTATTACTGCTGCACAGGTTAAAACAGCACTGTCCAAGGCCAAGAATACAGTTTCTATGGGACCTGACAATATCCCTGGATGTGTTCTACATGAAATACAGAGTGAACTGGCACCTCACCTGTGTGCCCTGTTCAGTCACAGCCTCACCTCATGCTTTGTCCCTTCCAAATGGCACATTGCTACAATCATCCCTCTCCACAAAGGAGGAGTGACTACAGACCCTAGGAACCATCGCCCCATTAGCCTGATGAGTCTGATATGCAAAGCTATTGAACACATCATCATGGACCTAATAAACAAAGATATCTGGGTCTCTCAAAACTCTGGATCCCACACAGTTTGGTTTTGTGAAGGGTAGATCATGCCTGCTCAACCTGGTTGACTTTTTGACTCAGTCACCAGAGCTGTGGATGAAGGCAAGGTAGTTCATACATCCTACCTTGATCTGGCCAAGGCCTTTGATACCATTTCCCACTCAGGAATCATAGAAAAAACTCACTAAGCTAGGCATTAACCCCTATATCACTAGGTGGGTTGAAAACTGGCTCACAGATAGAACCCACAGTGTGAAAGTAGCTGACTCCAAGTCAGACTGCTGACCAGTCACGAATGGAGTCCCACACAGTTCGGTCCTGGGCCCTCTCCTGTTTGGTATGTACTTCTCTGAAGTCCAGGCCAACACTAAGGGACTTTGGCTGACAAAGTTTGCAGATGATTGCAAGTAGGGAGCAATAATTAACTCCCCAGATGATGTTGACATCCTACAGAAAGGCCTTCCTGAGACCAACGACTGGTGTCAGAACCATGGCCTTAAGCTCAGTGCCAAAAAATGTGTTGTCATCCCCTTTGGAAAAAAACTGGTTCCCATGAATTACCACATCGATGGTAGTCCACTGAACACAGAAGGCATTATAAGAGATCTGGGAACACAGGTTGAGAGCAACCTCTCTTTTGACCATGCCATTTCCACTGTTGTCAGAACATTTTCTGTGTGGCACATCTCATTACTAAGGGTTTTGCATCAAGGAAGAAAGTGGTCATTGTCTCCCTCTACTCTTCCCTCATTAGGCCAATCATCGAGTGCAGTGCCCCATTTAGCATATACCTCACTAGACACCTGCAATACCTAGAGAGGCTGCAAAAGTACCTCACAAAGAGGATCCTAGGCCTTAAACACTTGTCCTATATGGAGAGACTCAAAAAACTCTATTCTCTGTCTCATATCATCTACTTAGAGGCTATCTCTGCTTGACTTACAAAGCCATGTCTATCCCAGCTCTGTTAGAAATGCTACATCTAAAGAAATTCCAGTCCCTCCACACAACATGCTTCAGAGACCTTGACCTCATTACCACAATCAACAGAAAAAGCTGTGGGGAGAGGTTCATAACCCAAAGACTGCCCATGCTATGGAATAGACTTCCCATACAAGTCAAGCAGAATGCCTCACTGGCCCTCTACAAGATAAATCTTGATGAGTGGATGGGAAAATTCACCCCGGGGATCACTCAAGTGGCTCTGCTCGACAGAGGCACTGGGAACTAAGGTTGGGTGGCACAATGCCAGGGTAATCCTATGGGTTAGGCTTATAAAGGCCGCAGAGCCATTAGCCTAGTGCACACCTATGAACCTATGAACCTATTAATGACCTTCAACAAAGCACTCATATACTGTCCAAACTAATAAACAAATACAAAAAAGTACATGTTGAGCCCTAAGCAAGGAAACCAGTTCAGAATGTCACTTGAAACAAATTTTATTGTAAAAATCAAAATAAAACTGACACAGCAGTTGTTCCTGAGGGTTCTCATAGAAGTACAGAGGGAGAAATCTATCCAACATGACTGGAAATCAACATTCTTGTGCCAGTATACAAGAAAATAAAGGAACAGTCACAACTGTGGGCAGTATAGAGGCATCAGGCTCCTATCACACTGCATAAATGCTATGGAGAGGGTGATTCATAAATGAAAATGCATAGTAACATGATGGGAAATGCACAGGTTGAATTCAGATTAGGATCCAGCACAAGTCAGTGATCTGATGTTTACAGTTAGATACAGTTAGATAGTGGAGTACAAACGAGAGATGAGGAAAGAGACCAAATGGGCATTCCTAGACATGGAGGGAGCACATGGCAATGTCCAAAGAAAGCTGATTTTGACAATCCTACTATAGTTTAAAGCCCTAGAAACACTGGAAGAATTTATGCATTTTATGTACAAGGAGTCAATGCCACAAGTACAAATGGTGTTTGGTCTCACAAAGGGGTTACCACTAGAAGTGGGGATACATCAGGGTTCAACTCTGAGCCTATTGCCTCCCAGACGGGTAAGAGGGGGCACATCAACAAACTGCTGGATGCAGATGATGTGGCATTAGAAGCAGACTCTGAACAGGAACTTCAGCAAATGATAGGAGAATGGAATGGAATATAAAACTGAAGGCACATTTGATGAAACTGCATACAGACAAGACAGTTGTCATAGGAGTGAATGGAAGCAAGAAAGAAACTGAAAATTGAGATAGAAGGAAAAATAGAGAACAGATTAACAGCTTCAAGTTTATATAGCTGATGTGAGAAGTGAAGTCTGAATGCGAGTTTTAAACTAGAATCAAAGGGTTTGCCGCCACCTGGCACAGAGTGTCAGAGGTAGTGTATGACAGAAGAATGCTAAAGAAACCTGAAAAGTAAAGTGTACAGAACAGTGGTACAACCAGTACTACTGTCCATCCATCCACAACCCCTTTTCCTATTTTTGCATATGGGGTCAGGATGTCACTTCAACAGTGATGATCATCTAGACCCAAGATTTACACCTCAGTAGTTCTTCCACACCACACACACTCACTCCTTTAACAAATTTAAAGTGTCCACCTACTGCATGTTTTTAGATGTGGTAGAAAGCCAGAGCACCTGAAGGAACCCCACAAGAGTGACATGCAGACTCCACACAGATGGCACCCCAGCCAAGAATCAAACCAGAGAACCTCTTGCTGTGAAGCAACAATGCCATCTGCTGTGCCACTGTGCTTCCCATACTGTATGGTACAGAAACCTAGGTAGTGAAGGCAGAGCAGCTGAGGTAGCTAGAGGTGATGGAGATGAAGCACCAGAGATAGGTGGGACAGATGAAGAAATATGGGACAGATGAAGAAATTATGGCATCAGAACAGAAGCCAAACTATCTCCATTTGCAGAGAGAGAACAGACTATGATAGTTCAAACATATGTGCAAGAATGCAGAACTCACTCTCTAGTACAGAGTGCGAGAGATTTATCTACACCAAGAATCCTGAATCTCTGGTCTCTCACACTCAAAGCAGTAACACTGAAGTTGTTTCCAACTCATCATGACTATTCATGCACATAGTACCATTACTTATGCACATAGTATACATCCAACATGTAAATCAACATACTATTTTTTTATTTATTTTTATTTGACATTTGTTGACTGGGATAGTCTGACTGGGACAGAGCCCTTTTTCAACGGAGGCCTGGGTAGAAAAGCTCCAATGTACAGTAGAAGAATACAAAAATAGTAGATTAAAAATTCTGCTATTTATACAATACACAGTAGAAGAATGCAAAAACAGTGGAACACAAACTTAGCTAAATACACAAATAGAGTAATGATTGTTAATTGCATTTAAATATGGAAGGCAAGTGAGAGTTTAACACAGATACAGTTAGATAGCAGCTTAGTCTTGTAATGGAGTCAGAGCAGATGGAGGGTAGTTGAGGGTGATGTAAGTAGGATATGTGGGGGGGTAGCAGCAGTGGTATTTGCGGGGGGTTGCAGTAGTTAATCTAGAGGAGGGATAATGAGTTGATAGGTTTATAGATTAGCAATTGTGAGGGTCTTAGTATGAAAAAGGTAGCCTGCGAAGAGTTGGGAAAGGTTATGTACTTACTGACAAGAGGTAGGTAGAGAGAGCAGGCCTTGAGGTACAAAGGAAGAGGGTGGGAGGAAGGAGGCATGTGGGGAAGAGGGGGGGTTATTGGTAGTAGGGAGGGAGGATGAAATGGATAGTAGGATGATGAAGGGAGGGTGAGAGAGGTGTGAAGAGACCAAGATGTGTACTAGGTTCAAGGGGGAGGTTGCAGGGGCAAGTTGGGATGTGGGTAGGTTAGTGTTTAAGAGAGATCTTGAAAGTGTGGGTCTGGGTTAGGCTTCTTAGAGTCAAGGCAAGCTTGCTCCAGAGGATGGCTGGAGAGTAGCTGTATAAGTTCTGTCCTGCACATTTGTTAGGTTTGCAAATTTGTAGCAGATGTTGATCTGAGCTCCTAAGTGATCGAGTGGGAGTGTAGAGGGAGACTAGTGAAGAGAGACTTGGACAGGAGGATGGTTTGTTGAGAATGGAGTGGATAATGAGTAGTTGGGTAAGTTTGAGGTGGTTTGGAAACTCAAGCCAGTGTAGTGACTTCAGGGCCAGATAGTGGTGAGATTTGGGTCGTAAGTTTGTAACAAATCTAGCCACTTTGTTGTAGGTAGATTCAAGTTTGGAGAGAAGTGTAGACTGGAGGAGGTTCCTATTGCGTGATTGAAAATTGTAAATGGCAAATGCGTATTGAGCGAACCCGATTGGTCGAAACATCGAAACGTCGCACGCATAACACGGAAATCGCTGTAGGGTATATTTTAGCTTTACTTCAATGCAGTGCAATATTGGAGTAGGAATATTTAAGTAGTGGGGATGTGAGGGGTGCAACCCCCCACATGGTGGGTGCAGGGGGGCTTGCCCCCTGCTGACAGTGTTTAGGTAAGTATAGTTTTTTATTTTTATTTTTTTATTATATTTTCAACATTTCAAACATCGCTCATATGGTGTCGACAATATGGTGTTCGATGTTTGAAACTTTCGAAAATTTAATATAGACCCGACTGGAGGTTAGTATAGAGTTGTACAGTATATAAGAGGTTGGGGAGGAGGTAGGCATTGGCTAGAGTTATTCTAGTTTCAGGAGTGAGAATTTTTTTATTTCTATAAAGAAGACCAAGCTTTTGATGGGTTTTCTTAGTACTGTGTTGAATGTGAAGGTCAGATTTCAGCTAGTCATCTATGATTACTCCCAGGAGCTTGGTATGGGTTTCTGGAGTTATTATGGTGTTGTTGAGTGAAGAGATGGTGAAGAATTTAAGTGAGGAGTAGGATTTTGGGAGAAAGAGTAGCAGTATTTTTTTGGAGGGGTTAAGTATGAGATGGTGTTGAGTTAGCCAAGGTTTGGTGTGGTTAAATGATGTTTGTGTGAGGGTTTGTAGTTCAGTTGGGTTATCAGCTATAGATATACTGGTAGAGTCATCTACATACTGTATGAGGGATGATTGTGGACAGGAGTTGTGGAGTTCATTGGTAAAGATGTTAAAAAGGAGGGGTCCAAGGATGGAGCCCTGTGGGACACCTGTTTTAATAGGGAGAAAGGGAGACAGAGCAGAGAGCCATTTGACAGATTGGTGTCGGTCTGAGAGGTAGCTGCTAAACCAATAAATAGTTGTTGGCAAAGAGTGTCTCAGAAAACTTACTGAAACACCAGACTTCCAAAACAAAAGACTGCTACAACTAACACATTTCTCATAGCACCCAAGACACATTGCAATACCAGTGTCTCACCTACCAAACCCTTAAGGCGTAACACTCAAAAATCAAATTTTCTTGTCATTGGAGACTCCATAGTGAGACACACGGATATCCCACTCACCAGGTTAGATAAGGGGAAAGTCATTGTCAGCTGCCTGTCCAGTGCCAGGATTCATTAGATCATGCATGTACTCCAGTCTCTCATTAACAAGTACCATTATGATTCTGTCATAGCTCATGTTGGAGTGAACAACCTGAGATGTATCTCACTGGACAATATAAAGAGAGACATGATTGGGCTCTCTGAGTATGTGTCCCATGCAGGTATGTCCCTAGCCTTGAGCAGCATATTACTATCACCTAGGATGATGCCACAGTATAAACAAAAAAAAATGACTGACTTCAATAATTGGCTTAGTTTTTGGTGTCATTCAAAGGAGATCCAATTTCTGTCAGCCTGCGATGATATGGTTGACAAATACTGTTGCTTTACCAGCAACAGTTTGCACCTGGCTTTCAGGTCTCAAAAACAAAATTGCTGACATGTAAATTGCCAACCATAACAAAATAAGAGTTATGCTGTTAAACACTAGGAGCTTAAACCAAAAACTGCACATCCTGGAAGCACTTCTATCTCTGAAGGATGCAGATGTCTGCACAGTCACAAAAACATGGTTCAAGGCCTCAGACACTACCCAGGCCTTGCAAGGCTACAATGCTTTCTGCACCTTCAGACTGCAAAACAAATGTGTGAGAAGCAAAAGAGGTGGTGTTTCTATCTATATTAGAGAGAAATTTACCTCCTGACTAGTTAGACTGGACAACTCCATGTTTAGATCACTGTGGCTACGAACCCCATTCAAGTCATAACTAGTTATAGATCCACCTCCAGGGATCATAATGTGCATGAGGCCTACTTGACCAAATGGGAGTCGCTCCAAATAATGCCAAACACTTTGGTCATGGGGGATTTCAATTATCCCACCATCAACTGGGAAACCTAGTCTAGCTCACTAGCACAAAAGTTCCTTGACTTCTTTAACTCAAATGCCTGGAACAAATTTTTCAAACCCCAACAAGAGGAACAGACATACTAGATCTGGTCCTCACTAACATGACAAAGAAATGCACCACCATAACTGTCAGACCCTCATTAGTTAAATCTGACCACAAATCAGTCACCTTCGAATTGACACTAACACCAAAATTCACAAAGGGTGAAGTCAGACTGAAAAACTTCACCAAAGGAAACTATTCCCTCTTAGGGGAAGGTATAAATGTATTCCAAGCCCCACCCCCAGCTGGAAGTGGTAAATACATCAAAGTAACTAAAACCCTGTACAATCACTTGTATAAGTGTATAGACTCGGCTGTTCCAGACAGAATCAAAGTCAGAACCCCACTTAAAAAAAGCCACCCTAGTGGACATCCACCTTCAACACACTTTACAACGAATGCAAAATGTTGCTGTCTATGAAACCTAAGGTGAGGCCCCAACAATGTTAAAGCACCTTCCTCAACCTCAAGAGACAAAAAAAGACAACATGTCAAATCCTGTAAGGGTAACTTTGATAAAAATTTATCAATTACAACCAAGGATAATTATGTAGCTTAAAAGGTAGGACCCAAGCACATGCCAAAATAGTGACTAATGGTACCACACACACACACACACACACACACACACACACACACACACACACACACACACACACACACACACACACGCACGCACACATGCACGCACACACACACACACACACACACACACACACACACACACACACACACACACACACACACACACACACACACACATACATACATGCATGCACACTAATACAGCAGAGATAGCAAACCTGCTAGTGGATAGATTTGGCAAAAACCTCACTTCTTTATTGCCTCCAAACTTATCATAAACCTTGCCCACAGCCCCCCTACCCTACATATCCAAAGAGCAGGTCATTAAAGCCTTGTCTAAGGCCAATAAAAAACAGCCTCTGTGGGCCCAGACAGCATCCGAGGTTATGTTCTAAACAAACTAAAATATTAACTAGCATCACCATTAATTATCCTGTTCAGTCACAGCCTGACCACTGGCTTTGTTCCTGTGGAATGGAAAACAGAAACAGTTGTTCCCTTCCACAAAGGTGGCTTAGCAACAGACCCAGGGAATTATAGACTCATATGTCTCATAAGTCTGACCAGTCTCCTATGTAAAGCCATGGAATGTAACATCATAGACCTTATAAATAAAGACACAGGCAACCTCCAAACTCTGGATCTGACTAAATTTGGCTTCATCAAGGGCAGATCCTGTCTTTCAGACCTGGTGTATTTCTTTGACCAGTGCCGAAGATGAGGGCATATCTGTGCACACAGCATACCTTGGCAGTGCCCACATTCAGGCATTACTGATAAACTTAGCAAACTGAATGTAAACCCCTCTGTTGTAAGATAGGATGCCAACTGGCTCACAAGCCGGTCACACACTATCAAAGTGCGTGACTCCACATCAACCAGCAGACCTGTCACCAGCAGTGTACCACAAGGCTCAGTGCTGGGCCACCTACTGTTTGGTATATACTGCTCAGAAGTTTGGGCCAAAAATAACGGGCTGTGGCTGACCAAGTTTGCGGTTGACTGCTAACTGGGTGCAATTATTGAATCCCCAAATGATGTCAGTATACTTCAGGAAGGTCTTATGCAGAACAATGACTGGTGTCTTAGTCACGGTCTTAAACTGAATTCCCTTTGGTAAAAACAATGTCTCTTCACACTGTCAAATTAACAACAATACAGTATGTACCTATGAAGTGGTAAGAGATCTGGGATCACAAGTAGACTGTGACCTTAAGTTTTACTACCATGTGCCTACTGTAGTAAGGAAGGCTTTCTACATAGCACACTTGATTAGCAAAGGTATCACCTCTAGAGCAAAGGAGGTTATAACCCCTCTATACTCATCACTAATCAGGCCCATAATTGAGTATAATGCCTCTTTCGGCATGTGCCATACAAAGCACCTGCAGCAATTGGAGAGACTCGGAGGTTTCTAATTAAGACCTCAGAGGTTTCTAACTGCTTGGGTTCTTCCACTCCATTGCTAGATACTTTCTCTCTTTGCATGTTTTCACTACCTGTTAGCCACAGACCTTTGGGCTCTCTTCTGTTTCCCTAAAGCCTTCCTGCCTTGATCTCTCCCTCTGCTAACTATACTGTTTGCTTTCCAGTATCCCCTCCATCCTCTTCTTCCCAGCCAGTAGCAATATCTCTCTTACTGTTTGTTTTCTTGGTCTTTCTGGTCCCGGGTGTTAGCCCCACTCCACTTGGGCTATTTTTGCACATCTACCCTACCCCCATTCCCACTCACCCCATTACAATTTCCTTTATACCATCCTGTCCCCCCAACCATCCAATAGCTGTTAACTTCCTGTCTTAGCTCTGACAACTGTGTACTCACTCTCCCTTCCTTTCCCCTGTAGCCTGACACAACCTTTTCAATATACCAGTCCTTACTCTAACCTACTTCTGTAATCAAGAACCCTATCATATTATCCCACCCCATTATAAAATGAAACATCTTATTATTTCTATCCCATTCCTATTTCTCCTCTCAACCCAAACCTCTTATCACTTCCATCACCCCTATCTAACACTACATTCAACAACCACCTACAACTCTGAAAACTTTACAATATCCTCCTTCAGCTACATTTCTCCTGCCTTATTTAACCTCCCTAGCTCATGTATACACAAACAACCCCACATGCACACCATCCTTCCTAACTCTAAATCTAAAACCAAACTCTACAAACTGCATTCACACTTCACTCTACTCTCACTATCCACCACTAGCACACTGTTATCAGGAGATATACACCCCAACCTGGCCCAAACTCTCTCCCTCCCAGCCACCCACATCCCTCAGCCTCCAACCCTCCTCCTTCACCAAATAATTTTCAACCTCTCCTGCCCACTACAACTGGATCATCCCCCTTCAAACACCTTGCCATATACTCCCTAAATATTCAAAGCCTATCCAATAAAATCACTGACTTCCATGCCTGGATAACCCATACAACCCATCACATCCTCACACTATCTGAAACCTGGCCTAAACTACATATCTCCAATAATGAAATTCTCCCACCAGGCTATAGCATATATCGTTCAGATAGATACCCAAAAAAAGGTGGTGGAGTTGCCATCCTCCATCCCATCAGCCTCAATCTATCACCACTCCCCACAACAATCCCCAAAATTCCACCCAGCAGAACTTATAATACTCAACTGCCACCCCAACCCTCACAAGAAAATAGCTATTGCTTCCATCTATATCCCTCCTGGAAACAATCTAAACACTCTTGAAAACATACTGTCCTGGTTTTCCCATAACATAACTTATGAAACCCTCATCTTGGGAGATGTCAACTTAGACTGGTCCAAACTGAAAACTGACTCTCCCCAAAATAGTATTAACTTACACGGCTTCCATCAACTCATATCATCTCCCACCCGACTCCATAGAAATACATCTTCTAGCTCCATAATAGACTGGATACTTATCAACTCCCCCACCTTTACCACAACCCTACTACTCTGCCAGACCAACTTAGTGATCACCTCCCCACCTCTGTCCTCAGATTCACCACCCGACCCCCCCAAACCTCATCTATATCAGGACTGCCATACACTCATCAATTTTAATCTAATGCAATTCAACTCAAATCTATCTTCCATTGACTGGTCCTTCCTAAAAAAATATCCCACTAGATGATGCAGTTAGCAGTTTTAATAACATTGTCCTGAATACCCTTAACTCCATTGCTCCTTCTAGAGGGATTTGAATAAAATCCAATCATGCACCATGGCTCTCCAAACAAACTAAGTCCTTCATGCTCAACAGAGATAAAGCCTGGAAAGCCTTAACCAAAACCAAAGATTTATCCCTCCTTCACCACTATAAGCACCTCGGAAACCTTATTAAGAAACAAGCCAATGCAGATAAAAAGTCCTTCTACAACTCTGGCCAACTTACAAATCAAACCCTCAGAAATTCTGGACTACCATTAACAGAATTCTGTCCCCAGGCCATCCCTCAACACCCAGCCCCTTCCCCAACACAAGCCCTCTAGACACAGCTACCCTTCTTAGCAATCACTTTATCAATACCATTCAGTCACTCATCCCATCAAACTGTAAGGCTACTCCCCTGTCTACCCCACCCAACCTACCTGACAATCCACCATTCTCAACATTCAGTCTCCACCTCCTATATAAGATCTCTTCTTTATAAACTCAAACCCTGCTCTTCCTCCACAGATAATCTACCACCGACCTTCTTCAAACTTGCTGCAGGCACCATAGCCTACTCAGTGTCCATATTAATCAACAGATCTATACAAGAATCCACTGTCCCTGTTCTCTGGAAGTCCTTTTTCACCATTCCTCTGCACAAAGGCGGCAATTCTACTGACCCTTCTAACTACTGACCCATAGCCATCCTATCCCCCCCTCTAAGATTCTTGAAAAATGTGTGCACTCCCAACTACTCAACTACCTGCTCCAACATAATTTCCTCACCCCCCACCCAACATGGTTTTCGTCCCCACCACAGCACAACTACTGCCCTATTATCCTTTACCCATACCATTGCTGAGGCCCTGGACAAAAATAAACTCCTATCCTGTCTCTTCCTTGAACTCTCAAAAGCCTCATTCTGACATCCCCTACTGCTATCTAAACTTCCTAATCTTAACCTATCTATCTCCTCCCTCACTTGGTTCTCTAGCTACTTAACTTGCAGGAAACAATCAGTAAGATGGCTCTCTTCCACTTCTCCTTTTATACCTGTCCCAAAAGGAGTTTCCCAGGGCTCCATCTTGGGACCCCTCATCTTTAACATCTTTACTAATGACCTTCACACATCTTGTAAACAATCATCCCTCATCCAATATGCTGATGATTCTACCCTCATCTGTATCTCTGACAGCACCTCCGAACTTTATACTCTTACCCAACAGACCTTCCTCTCTACTGAACAGTGGCTTACCACTATCCTACTGATCCTCAACCCCCAAAAGACCAAACTGTTACTTTTTCTTCCCCACTCTCTCTTACCACAAATCCACCTTTACTGTCACTTCCTCAAATAACACTAATATCAAACCTGAAACCCAAACTAAACTTCTAGGAGTCATCATCGATGATGAACTGAAGTTTAATACACTCTAACTACACAGTATAAAAAAGACTCACCCGAAACTCGGTCTTCTATATCGAAACAAAAGATACCTAACACCCAGTGCTAGACTGTCCCTTGCCCAAGCTTTTCTACTTCCCTCCCCTCTTTATGCTGCCCCTATATTTACCCATATCCAAGCTACTACTTTAAACAAACCTCAACAAACATACCATAAGATAGCTAGATTTTAAACTCGTCATATAATGCACACCACTGCCTATCCCTTAACTCCCTACACTGGCTCGAATTTCCCCACTTATTGCAGCTATCTCACCTTCAAATGCTACACTCCCTTCTTTACAAAACTTCATCCTGTCCTGCCCTCTCTTCTCTCATCTCAATCTATTTTCCGCCTACTACTGCAAACCTACCAACCCAAAAAAACTATCGGCAAATACCTCTGCAAATCCTCCATTACCCAAGCCTGGAACAAACTTCCCAAGGACATCTGTTCCATCATTCACCCATCCCATTTCAAAGAAAAACTCAAGGCTCACCTACTAAACTCTAAAATCTGTCCATGCCAAGCCCCAACCTGATAACATTCCCCATCCCCGATTTCATTAACCCCCCTTTTTTTCTCAACTGATTCGACCAAATTATGCCAGTTTATTTTCTCCCCAAATCTCTGATACCTGTACTGACAAAACAAACCAGTAATGTAAATATGTAAATATGTAAGTACACTGCTACCCTGTAATATAATACAGGTATACTGCCTTTTAAATTTCTTCTTTTGATTTGTCTAACATATCTATTGTTAAATCAATTTTGTTCATATTCAGCACTGTATAACGTTTCTTTAAGTAATATCATCTGCTAGTGTAAACTGCTTGTAAAAGACCGACTTAGTGATTGTATAACTTCTATTGTAAATTGCTGTATTTCATAGAGCATTTCTCCTCGGGTCTCCACTGAAAATGGGTCCCAAGCCCAGTTGGACTAACCCAGTTAACAAATGTCAATAAATAAATAGATAAATAACTAAGAAGATCAAGGGACTCCAGCACATGTCTTACACAGACCGACTAAAGTCCCTGTTACTATACTCAGTATCATACAGACTTCTTAGGGGAGGCTTATGCCTGGCTTACAGAGCAATCTCCAACCCAAATCTAATGAATTTGCTGCACATCCATAATCAAATGGGACCAGAGCTACCCATTACAGTGATCTGAATATGACCTGTGACTTGAATAGGACATGCTTGAGGTACAGATTTTCTCCCAGTGACTGCTGTGTCTTTGGAATAGGCTGCCAATTCATGAGAAGCAGAGCACCTCTATGACATTGTTCAAAAGAACCTGGATGAGTGGATGGGGCACTGTAAATTTTTACTGGGGATAACACCCACAGCCTTCCTGGACATTGGCAGTCATTAATAAATACAGTCCTGAGTATTGACTAGAATATCTATGGTATTACATTGGGATGAAATAATTGTAGGCAAAAGTCATTGGTTTCTCCATCAAACTTTGTTTTTGATGAAACTTCAGGGTTCAACAAGAACTGTTTTCCAGGTTGAACTTGATGAGATGTCATCATCGTCATCATTATCATTAGCCCCCTTCTTCCCATTTTCTACATGGGGTCAGGGTGTCATATCAACTGTCACCATCTCTCTCAATTCAATGACATACACCTGCATTCTTTGGCACTCAGCCTGACTGTTGCAGATCTTCTCTTACACAATCCCTTCACCTCTCTGCTGGATACCCTCGCTTCTTTTAACCATTTTCCTGCCTGTCTCAAATCCTCTTCACTAGATTATCTTCTGCATTTCTGCACATATGCATGAATCACCATAATCTGTTCTCTTTGATCTTTTCTGTAGTTGGAGCTTCTGCTCTTATGTCTTCATTTCTTGGCCTGTCCCACAGTGTGTATCCTATCACCCTTCTCAGGCACTTCATTTCCATCACCTCTAGCTTTCTCATCTGCTCTGCCTTTACTGCCCAGGTTTCTGTACCATGCAGTAGCACTGGTTGCACCTCTGGTTTGTACACCTTGCTTTTAAGCTTCTTTGGCATTCTTTTGTCATACTATACCCGACACACTATGCCAGTTGTCTGCAGCCTGCTGATTCTAACATTAACCTCTTCATTGAGACTTCCCTTCTCCTCACCCACCCTTCCCAAATATTTGAAGTTATTAACCTGTTCCACTATCTTTCCTTCTATCTCAATTCTCATCTTCTTCTCATTTCCCCAATTTGCTGCCGTTACCGCTGTCTTATCTGTAATTAGTTTCATCCTATTTGCCTTCACTTTCTCATTGCATTCCCATATCCTTTGCTGAAATTCTTGCTCAGAGTTTACCTGTAATGTCATACAGCAAAATAAAACCATGCATGCCTGGAATCACTAGGTAGTCACACAAATTCCTGACTTTCACAGATGGGGTAAGTCTTCTTTGTATCTAGTGCCCAAGCAGGGGTGTAGCCAGTGCATTCCACAAAGATGACTTAACCCATCTATGAAAGTCAGGAATTTGTTAAAATGAGCATTTACCACTCTTTATTCAGGCATGAGCAACTTCTTTGTGAAAACAGAGATGGCGTATCTGAAAAACAATAAGGACTTCTTTTAAAAATGCATTGTTGTGCAGGTTAGCATTTAACTTGATGTTCATAGAATAGGGTAATGGGCTGCTAGGGGGTGTTGCAATGTTAGGATCTCCTTTGCAAGCTGATAGAGTATTAAGGAACAACAGCATTAAAGTTTGGCTCATTCAGGGGCCAGCTACGTCAGAGCTACATATATTACTCCCACTCCAGTTACACGTGCTTTACCATGTAATGACTTATAAACAGTACAACATCAAGTCACTGTCTGCTTCTTAACAAAAGCACGTGTCCTTACCTCATTACTGGAAGAATCTGATATAGCTGTCATATGTTTTAGGTGTGAGAAGTGGATGCTAAACATGGCAATCACAGAGGGAAACACGAAAAAGAAAAACTCCGACTTGAGAAATGCCAAGCTATTTATTAAAACAAAACATAAAGTGCATAAAGTGCAAGTCAGCACCTAAAAGCTTTGCATTTTATGCACTTTATGTTTTGTTTTAAAAAATAGCTTGGCATTTCTCAAGTCGCAGTTTTTCTTTTTCTTTCATTATTGTTTTATCACTGACTTGGTTTGCTGCAAAATTGCTCCATTTTTCAATATTTAATCAAAGAGGTAAACCTCACTGAATTTTTTTTTAACCAACCAAACTGCCTGGCAGCCCATCTGACCATTTATTCATTGCTTTTGTTTTTACCATTCCCTGCTTTGACCCACTCATTCTTACGGCAACGAGTAATGGTGCCTTGAAGAATGATGCTGTCATAATATTGATATGAGGAATGTTTGTGTATCTGCCCAATATCTCATCAACCATCCAGCTAGAGGTGGAATGCATATCTGGTGTTTCTACACTCTGGTCAGTTTTGCACCATTCACTAGGGTGCACTCCCTCACTTACTCACAGCAGATTATGATGCAGTTCTACTGGAGTTTTCATGGGTGCTGTTGTAACGGGAACTGCACAATATCCTCGTTCAGTCAGATCCACTCAATTTTTTCCTCATCTTAGTCAAATCAATGACTCATGCTGTGATCCTTGAACCCAGGTCTCTGGAAGAATGGATGGTAATCATGTCACTGCACCAGTGGCCAGGTCTGCTTTTTAATACAGATCAGTGAAGAAAAATTTAGGTGAGAATCACAGCACAACTTTTCTCTAATGCTGTAATGCTGAGTTCAGGCCATGGGTAGCAGAAGACAGAGATATGATAGGGCAATGTGAACAGTACTACTGGAAAAGTTCATTTGTCTTTGTTGTTTAAGTGTTGCAAAGGGTATTTTATTTGTAGGATGGGATCCAAACCATGCTTGTTAGCAGATGTGTAGTGTACTGACCATGACTAGTAAAAAATGAAAACTTGTTTTGCAAATGATACTAAATATAGTCAGGGATTTTGGCAATGGAATTTATGCATTTACTTACATGCTTACATACTTACTTATTTTGTTGACTGGGTGTGTGATCTGCACCACAGACCATTTTCAGCCACAGCATGGGCCAGTTTGGCATTGACAAGTTTAAAAAAATAATTACAGCTCTTTATTTATACAATTCAGAGAGTATTCAAAGATGGTCCACGTGAGAACAGGAGATAAATATAGATGACAGTTATAATTATGAGAGTGTGTTTTTGTACAAAAACACACTGAACATAGGTCCATTTTATGCTTCTAGGCAGAAGGCTTATCTGCCTGACTACAAAATGTAATGAGAGGAGATGTACAACTTAGAGAAATGAAGCAGAGTACACTTGGAACAGGCTACCAATTAATGTGAAACAAAGCTCCAGACACTGCTCAAGAGGAACCTGGATGAGTGGAAGGGGCACTGTAACTTCTTACCAGGGATAGCAGCCACAATCCTCCTGGACATGGCAGTCAACACTAAATGCAATCTTGTGTATTGACTAGTATTTTCATTGTCTTACATTGAGATGAAACATCTAGGCTTAAATGACATCTGGGTTGATAGCCTAGTAATCTGCTATGATCCTATGATCCTATGGAGGTTACAGGTGTCTAATAAGGATGTTTTGCACATGGTAATATGCTTAACATGATAATCAGTTATACTTAGTAATTATCACTTGTTCATCTCTAACACATAAAACAAGAAGGTTTGGGGTTTTGTTCAGATGTTTTAATGCATACAAACACATCAGGATGGATAACAGCATCATTAAATATGAACAAACTAGTTAACAGACAGAGCTTGCATACATACATGCATACATACATGTTTACATCTCAACAGCTAACTACAAAATGGCAGTCACGCTCACACTTGTTCAGTATTTATACACTTGTGCAAGCCCTTGGGTAGCTTCTTAAAGGTATATACACACATATTGATCTACATCCTCCCTGTTAAAGAAATTGCCCTTTATGCAAAGCAATATCAGAGTTATATATGCATTACTATATACATTGGAAACAAAACACAATGTTTATGTCCAGGTTGCTTCATATCTGCTACAGGGTTTAGAGATTCAACCATATCTCATAACATAACGGTTGGGACTAAATTTAGAAACAGGGACAGCCTGTCATGCACAACTCGTATCAGGAACTTCTGGATTTGTCACAGGAACAGGAATGACCTCTGGAGCTTTCTCTGGAATTGGAACACTGGACAGCTTACTCTGAGATAGTCTTTCTTGCAGGCTTTGTGCTGTGGTATATGCTCAGACACCAGTCTCAAATGCTTCTGATTCTGCCTAAATGTTGCTCCATCTGATTCTACAATGTACGGTCTCGGCTCTGGAACAATATTCTTCACGACACCAGTCCAATCATAACCTTTGGACATTGGCATCCTTACCACTTCTCCCCCTCATAATGGACTGAGTGATTTACTGGTCTTATTATGGTAGGCGTTCTGGGTTAAGCATTTCTTCAACAGACTGGCTTTTACTAATCTGTTTTTCTTGACACATGGAACCAATAATTGACTACTAATTGGTAATGTAATTCGGGTTTGTCTCGACAGAGGTTTCTAAGCAGGTGAACCAAGATGTTTATCTCGAGGAACATTTCTGAGATTCAAGAGATTCAGGAAAATATCAGTATTATCTTGTTTTGACTTCTCTAGCAACTGTTTTGCACTTTGCACTGCGTATTCTGCCAAACCATTTGATTGTAGATATTCTGGACTACTTGTGACATACGTAAAGTCGCATTCTTCAGCAAATCGTTTGAACTGTTGGCTTGTAAACTGCATGTCATCGTCAGAAATATCTTTGTGCAGACTACCATGAACAGTAAAATGACTTTTCATCTTAGTAATGACAGTACTGGATACTAGGTTTGGAAGTAAGTCAATCTTGAACCAGTTAGAGTAAGAGTCTACTAACACCAAATAATGTGGACCATTCCACTCGAAGATATCGGTGGCTACTGTCAACCAAGGTAGTTCCAGAATCTGGTGAAGCTGAAGTGGTTCCTTCTGTTGATGTGGCTTTGTACTATTACAAACTGAACAAGATGAAAGTGCTCTCTCAATGCCTTGTGACATAGAAGGCCAAAATACTAGATCTCTGCCCCTTCTTTTGGTAGATTCGGTTCCTGGGTAACCACAATGCAAGATAGTAATGTACTCTGATTGCAAGGACTTTGGAACAACTACTTTCAGAACTTTCATAATGATTCCTTTGTCAGACAAAATCTCATCTCTGTACGGAAAATAAGGTTGCACTTCTTGAGGTAAACTCAATTGCTTTGATGGCCATCCATGACTGACAAAGTGGTTGAGACTTAGTAAAACAGGATCTGTTGCTGTGTGATCTCGCAACTCATCAAGACACGTGGAAGAAACATTTCTCACTTCCTTGACTTCAAAATCAAGGTTCTCATTCTCGTGCTGTTTTGTGGTATTTCTGGGTGATCTGGATAATGTATCAGCAAGAAAAAGAAGTTTGTCTTTCTTGTAGACAAAATCGAAATTGTACTTTTGCAATCTCAGCATGATATGCTGCAGTCTGGCTGGAGCTAAATGCATTGGCTTTCTCAAGATTGTAACTAAGGGTTGGTGGTCTGTTTCAATCTGGATAGGTCTACCATAAACATAATTATGGAACTTTGAACATGTAAACCTAATTGCCAAAAGCTCTTTCTCGACCTGGGCATACTGCATCTCAGTTTGGGTAAGAGTTCTCAATGCATAGGCAACAGGTTAATTCTCTTGTAGAATGAATGCACCAAGACCAAATTATGAAGCATCACAGAAAAGTGTTACTGGTTTGTGAACATCATAATAGCTGAGAATTGGTGGACTTTCAGTTCTCTGCTTCAGGACATCAAATGTTCTTTGGGTACATCTTTACGTGTCAGCTCTCTGAGTGGTGCTGAAAGTTAGTTTGGGTCTGGAATGAACTTACCTAGGTAGTTGACCATGCCAAGAAAATGTTGCAGGGCTTGAACATTGTCTTGAGCTGGCATTTCAAGAATGGCTGTTTGATTAGAAGGGCCTGGTCTTAAGCCAGTACTTGTAAATAAATGACCAACATAAGTAACTTCTTGTAGTCTGAATTTGCATTTCTATGCATTGAGCTTAAGATTTGCTTGGCATGCCCTTTGTAGGACTTTTCTGAAGCTTCTGTCATGTTAATTTTCATCACATAATCCTACCAGTATGTCTACTATAATAACAGAAGGATATCCAGAAAAAAATTTCTCCATTGCACATTGAAAGACTTCACTTGCAGAATTTATCCCAAATGGCATTCTCAAAAATCTGTACCTGCCAAATGGAGTACTAAATTTAGTGAGCAATGATGATTTGTTTGTCAAGCTGAATTTGCCAAAATAAACACTTTGCATCTAAGATAGAAAAAAATACTGGCATTTGACATCAAGGCTATGACTTCTTTGACTGTGCTCATTGGATGATGAGGTCTTTTTAATGCTTTGTTCAAATCTCATGGATCAATACATATTCTGATGTCATCTGAGCTTGACTTATGAGCTATCACCATGGAAGGTACCCATTCAGTTAGAGTTTCAATTGGACAAATCACACCTTGTTGCACCATTTTGACTAACTCGGCTTTAACTCTGTCCTACATGGGTATTGGAAATTTAGGTGCTGACCTGATAACTGGACTGACCTCTGGGTCTGACTTCATGGAATACACAACTGAAAGTTTGCCTAGTTTGTTTTGGAAAAGGTCAACAAAGGTAGAAAAAAATGTACTGAGTGACATTAGAGTAGTTGTCTTTTAAGCTAACATGGTGGACTTCCTTAATAAATTAAAGCAGTCCCATTTCCAAACTGTGTCTGAGCCCTAATAATGATTGAACATGCCTCTTGACCACATAAAATAATAAGTTGTAGCTTCTTCCACTCTGCTGGAAGTAACATGAAAACACTACTGAGCCTTCAGTTTGAATTTCATCACCTCCATAAGCAACACGTTTCACAAGCCTTGCCAAATCAAGCCTGTCACCATGATACACTCTCGCAAAAGTTTCTGACATAACATTGCACTTGGAACCTGTATCAACTTTGAGCTCTGTGGGTTTACTATTTATCCGAACAGTACAAAATACTTCGTTCTTTGCCCTTAAATCTATTGCATTAACTGTTCATGAAGCATTGCCACAGTCTAACTGATCACCCTGTTTCTTAAAATGTTCCATTTTAATAAAAGAATTACAAAATATTTTGAAATGATTCCATGTATTCCTTTTGTGGGAATGCTGACCAAAAGCTAAACATTTTTCCATTCTAGATTCATGGCTTCCACCACAATTATGATAGTTGGCAATGAAACTGGGTTGGCGCCCATGTTTTGAGTTTGATGACTCATTCTTGTGCTTCACTGAAACTGTGAAAAGTCTGGAATGTGCTAGAAAGTTCTGGGGTTGACCAGTGAGTGCTGCAGGGGTTACAGTTGCTGCCATGTGCTTAGGCCTGTTTCTTTTAATAACATGCTGCGTACTATCAACATGAGCTTTATCACTGTGCCTTCTATAGCTGCTCTCATTTATAAGCATATTTGTATGCTTTTCTGTGAGCTCATATATCTGACAAATCTCAGTGGCCTTATTCAAAGTTAAATCACTGTCATGAAGCAAAATCTTTCTCACAGCATCATCTTTAATGCCACACACAAGTTTGTCTTTTATCAGCTCATGTCTTAAGTCACCAGATCTGCACATTTTATCCTTATTTCTCAGATCAGTTATATATGCTGCAAACAATTTACCAGGCTTTTGATCCCTTGTGTAAAATAAGTGCCTTTCCATAGCAACATTTGTCTAGGGGTTACACATTTATCTAAATTTACATTTTAAGCACTCATGGTCCTCCCTTGACTCAGTCTGTACAACAATATGACAGTTTTCCCCCTCTCTGGTATTGATAGCAGGTGCATACACAAATGAGCGTTTCCTTTCTATAACTTCTGACCCAGCTAAATTAAGCAGAATAAATGCCTTTGTATGGTCATCTTTATCAGAAACTGCATCCTGTATAAAATGTTATACTCTTGCTCAAACACTCTCCAGTTCTCAGCAATATTACTGTCAAATACAAGTGCACTGGGTTTTTGACATCCATCTGTCATGCCGACAAAGTATACACAAACACACTGAAAATATGCCTCTTGTAATTATGTATAAACAAACTGTTCCGTGAGCTTGTAATAACATTCAAATGCACAATAAACTCTCTGAAATACTGGACTTTGTGAAATATGCTTTGTAATTGCTGCACTTTTGTGAAATAACTTTAGTGTAACACTGCATAAACATGCAAACACTTTATACACTTCTGATAACTCAGATATCTTTGCTTAATATGAAAAATACATATGCTTTGCAAAAATACAGTTGATTCCCCTTATTTTATTCATTTTATGCAATCCGGCCTTTATTTCAAACATTTTCCATAGTAATTCAAATATTTTTATCAATATCATACATATCTGGTTATGGGAAATTATTGAGAATGTTCTGTGTGGCCCATTTCATACTATACAAAAAAAAAAGTGCTGAGCAAGCTTTAATACCTGAAATTTATTTCTGACCTGTTTTATGAAGTTTGCACATTTAAGATGATCCTCTCCCGTATATTCCACCAGCATCTAAACAAGTGCCTTAAGTCATTTTAGCCAAGCTGTTTCTGACCTCATGCCCCTTCAGTATGCTTCTACTGACTTCAAGTCCTTTTAAATATTCAGGATCTGAGACCATGTCCTTTAGACATGCCATTTCTGTCAGCATGCCGCTCTTTTGTCTCTAATACATATAACAAGAAGGCTTGGGGTTTCGTTCAGATGCTTTAATGCTTAGAAACACATTGGGATGGATAGCAGCATCATTAAATATGAATGAACTGGTTAACAGACAGAGCTTGCATACATACATACATACTTACATCTCAACAGCTAACTATAAAATGGCAGTCAGGCTCGCATGTGCTCAGTATTTATACACTTGTGCAAGCCCGTGGATAGCTTCTTGAAGGTATATGCACACATATTGATCTACAGTAATGTTTAAATACTTCTACCTGAGTTAACACATTTTTGTGTCAAAGTGAATGTTATTATATTAATCCTTGTTTTCAGGATGAATTATTAGCCTTTCCTGAAATATAAAAATGAGCTGCCAGCACATGGTGCAAATAATGTATTGAATGACACAAAGCTGTTAGGCAGGCTGTGAGTATAAGAACCAGGCAAGGGTCATAGCATCAGAATGAAAATGATAATGTGCAACAAAATCATTTCTTCAGCACCATCAAATTACCCAGTACGTATTAACAATGAGGATATCCACTGGGAATCATTAGGGAAACATAACTTGTGGCAAATATGGACTAAGGCTAGTAATGACATTTTACCACAGTCTTAGGGACTACAGAAACCTATCATGTTAAATCATGTAAGGTGAAAATATTGTCACCAAATTTATGTGCAGTACAAAACCGCTTGAGAACCTTTGTTTGGAACATTCAATGCACTATACAAGTCTTAATACATATTTCATTGTATTTTTGATAGAAATTACAAGCAGTTTACCAGCATTCCTTTGCTACTTGTAAATTACACCCTGAGATATAGCACCCACAGCTTGCAGTAAATAAGAAGGAAAGGGTACCCGAGTCATGATTTAGTTTAGTAAAATGTTTACAGGGATTTCTGGGAAAAGTAGAGTAGGAGGAATGCTATTTTTCTGACCAGAAATATCTTACTAACATGCAGGGACCTGGCCCACCACAGTATGCATCGCTTTCATTGAGTCTGCTGTATCTGTCATGGACATTACTTCAGCTGATTCTTTTCCAGTTACATATTACAGCTGTAATATTTGTGAGACCATGGTACTCTGAAGGCAATAAAGTTTTCTTCCTACTTAAAAACTTAAAAGATCTAGGAATTAGCATTTATAGGGCTCTATCGATGTGGGCAGCGTGTAGTTTGCCTCACTGTAAAAATTATTATATTTCCACAGTTATTCAGAGCTGACATTTCCCAGTGTTGGCATCGTTTTGGTGATGTTTTTTGTTGTGATCACAATCATGGCAGTTATTTACCATGTATCCCTCACAGCATACATTTTTACAGGGGCAAATGTATGACAGTGAAAGAAAAGTATTTAGTCAGTAAAAAGACTTGGCCCTTCAAAAGTGAAGTTTTAATGTCTATTTTAACTTAGTTGCTTACTACAATTGCACTGCAGATATCTGCGCGCATTTGTGGTGCACAAACAGAAAAGTTATTGTATTTATTTATTTAACTGCTGATCTGAGTACTACATGATCTTATGTGTAGTTCAGAGGTATTTTATCTTTGGTCACACTTTGAGTCAAATGCAAAGCAAGAGTCTGAAACAGCTTTTAGAGAAGTGTTTGTTTTTTTTTTTTTTTGTTTTTTAGGAAGTTGCCTGCAGCAATTGTAGATTTTTTTATTGTGTCGAGATCCTTACTGGTTAGAATGACTTAAAAATGTATCATTAAGAAGGCACTTTTAATAGATATCACAATGTGTTGATTGCTACACCAAAACGGCTCTAATTTTTCAAAGCATGATAGCTTTCATGACCTCAGAGGCAAAGTACTGATTTTCATGGCCATCTCAGTATTTTGAATGCAACAATGGTCAACTTGACCTGGTGTAAGATTTATAGTAGAAAGATTTTTAAGAGTTAATCTTTTAAAAAATATACTTATCCCTTAACAGATTGTATTTTCAGTCATATTAGCAGTTATACAGCCAGGCCAACTGGATCGATACATATATCTCTCTTGAAATCTTAGACCTTGAAATGAGTCCAAGCCCCAGAAATCAGGGATTGTTCTACCACAATTTCATTTCATATCTGTGCTCTGATGAAAAGAGCAATTCAATCATCTCAGTGTTCATTTTCTTTTTTAGACAACAGAAAAAAATGTTAATAGAGGTGTTTATTGGTCATTCACTCCCACTTGACTTCAAGCTGGCTTGGAAAGAACTCGTTCTTTCAGAAGTACGTATCAAATGTCACTCCACGTGCAAAGCACTTCGACTGACATGAGAAGTTTCATTTAGTGAACTGCAGGAGATAGCCTCTCAATGTCGGGGAAAGTGGTTGTTATCTAGGCTCTGCCTTCCCAACACATACAAACGTGCACACCTGCCCTTATTAGAAATACCTGATTAAAAAAACTGAGAGCAGGAATTCACAGGGGACTTTAATAAATTCAGTTTTCCACTACACTCCTCTGTGCTTGTCAGAATTCAAGAGCTATTAGAAATTAGCACATGCTGAATGAGACTTTTCTTCTTTTGTTTACATGCTGTTCTGATTACAGCCCAACAGGGTTCTTTGTCTCTATTGCTTCACAAATTACAAATGGCTAGAGATTTCATTCAGATGTAACCCTCCACTTTTTGCAAAGCATAAAATGTTTTACTTTCCTAAATACTAACGCTATTCAGTTTTTTTAACTGTTACCATGGTTATCAAATCTAGTTTTCCAGATGCTTCCTTACTACTCATAGAGAGGTCATTTGTCCCAATCACTGTCCATATCTACAGTACAGTTGGTTAGCTAAATCTGTTGTCATCATTTTATTTAGTTCTTGAGAAGGAAAAAAAAACCAACCAGCTGGCATATGGGTTTCATTTTAAAGCAGTTCTGCATATGAAAAACTAGTGCCGTGAAGACTTCTTGGGGAAACAAGTTTCATTTGCAATCAATATTAGCATACATATCAAATCTACTTCTCTCTGTGGCCGTGTGCCTGAATGTATTTGCTTCTAATCATTTTCTATTTATACAGCACTGTTCCTAAGTTAATCATCCCATCTGCTTTTTCTTTTTCTTGAATAAAAACACATTGAAACAGTAAGCATTTATCATCAAATAAAAAAGCAGAAGGCACCTAGAATCATTCAGAGTAAGGAAACTATTGTGGAATAATATATTGTATACATTTTGTATGACTGCAAGCTGAAATAGCTGATCCCTGTGAAATCCAAGTCTGAAGGATGCTAGCTGTCATTTGTGTCATAATTTGATTTAGTTATGCTACTCCGCAATACTAGGCCTGCTTGGATGGGGCATGGCTTATGCCATAATGTGGACTACCATTCCTACTTGTGTCAGGTTTAGCTGAGAAGATGCTCATGAATAAGCTGACTTTCTCAACATGCATTTTCTTTGCCAAATTACTGCCACTTAAACACCTGTGTACTTTGCTAAGGGCTTTTTTGAGTGGTTACATCCCCGTTACCTTGAGGTTCACTGACATCAGAATTGATTATACTAAGCAGGACAGAGCAGCCCTTAAAGTGGCAGGCTATGGAACATTACTACTAACAAAAACAATTTACTGTTTCAAGCAGAGTCACCATATATTTACAAAGGTTTCTTTCACAATGCTGTTCTGCTATTTTTATTCTGTTCGAAATCATGGTGCCAAGGAACTTGTCTGTGACAGTGTAAGCATTTGCTTTTGTAATGTGGAACTGCTGCAGACGTATAATGGAGTGACCAGAGCAGTGATGGACAGGCTTCCTTTATGTTTTATCAAATACAAATTCACTGAGGCTTCAAACAGATGTAGTAAATGTGTGTGTGTGTGGGGGGGGGGGGCATAAGGGATATGGTATTTATCTTACAGACAAAATGCACAGGGTTTGATTCTCATCCTTGAATGAAAAAAATTAGCTAAGCTTAAAATGGCTCACAAGAGCAGCTAATTTAATACTTATCTATGAACTAGAACACCTCAGTAATAAAAAAAATACTTTATTCAGGGGACAACCCTCCATGTACCCCTGTTTTAAATATCATCCCTTGCTTTTATATATGGTAAGTCTTTCACCACACAAACATGGAAGAATTGGAAAAAATAAATGTACACATAGTGTGAATTACTACCAGTGAAAAAATAGAAATCAAATTGGGACGGGGTTCTTATGGAATATGTTACTGGGGACTTCTAAAATGAAGAATGGAAACTGAGACTTTGAACTTGTCCACCCTGACTCTGCAGCATTGATGGTTGAAGCATTGACTATGACCCAGATGACTGGATATTGATTGGGTGCTGGAAAAGCAGGCCTGGGGAAGGTGGGAGTTATTGTCTTACGTCAGGGGTGTCCAACCTTTTGGCTTGCCTGGGCTACATTGAGTAAAGAGGAATTGTCTTAGGGCCACATATAAAATATATAATATAATTAACTGTTTCACTGCCACAGGCTACCAAAGTCGACATCCTGGCACCACTCTAGGTGCATTCAAGAATAAATGTAATAATGAATGCCTTATTACAAGGTTTGAAATAATGAAAATAAAAGACCAAGGTTACATTAATGTATTACTTTCACATCACATAGCCAGTTACTTGCATGTGATCTTATTTCAGTTCACCCATACTCACTTAACTCATGAAGACTAGAAAGTGTTTCAGCAAAAAGACATTGACAAACCATCTTAATGTATTTAACTAACACTGCAAAAAGATATTAGGTTAAAAAATAAAACATGTCATCCACAAATGACCCCCCAGAACACACTGCATGCACATGTAGTATCTCTTTGACATGTGCCAAGATATTATATCAAAAAAAAAAAAAAAAAAAAAAAAAAAAAAAAATTCATCAACAGTCCCCAAAACACATTGCCTCCCTTTATCTGATTAGACTAAAATGTACAGAATCCCAAAATAAGTTGCATAGAGTTATGAAAAATAAAGACACTGATACAAGGTGGCCACAAAAAGCAGAAACTAATTTTCAACAGTCTCGGTTAACAGTGAAGTATACATCCAACTTATGTTTTGCATAGTTGTCTTCTAATACTAAAACTATGTAATGATAGTAATATTAATCAACTGGGACAATGTGCCCTCATGTCTTAATCTTCTTCTTTTTCTTTATCTTTCAGGCGATCACATTTGGGGTAACTACAGTGGATCATCTGTTTCCATTTCTACCTGTCCTCTGCATCTTGCTGTGTCACACCAACCACCTGCATGTCCTCTCTCACCACATCCATAAACTTATCTTAGGCCTTCTTCTTTTCTTCTTATCTCGCAGCTCCATCCTTAGCATCCTTCTCCCAATATACCTAGCATCCCTTCTCAGCATATGTCCTAACCAATGGAATTTTGCCTCTCTTGATTTGTCTCCAAACCGTTAAACCTGAGCTGACCCTCTAATATACTAATTTCTAATCCTGTTCATCCTTGTCACATCCATTGCAAATCTTAACATCTTTAACTCTGCAACCTCCAGCTCTGACCCCTATCTTTTTGTCAGTGCTACAGTCTCCAACTCATATAATATAGCTGGTCTCACTACCATCTTGTAGACCTTCCCTTTCACTCTTACTGGTACCTGTCTGTCATAAATCTTCCTGCTACTTTTGTCCACCCACTCCACCATGCCTGCGCTGTCTTCTTCACCTCTCTTCCGCACCCACCATTACTATGAACTGTTGATGCCAAGTATTTAAAGTCACCCACCTTCATTAAATCTACTTCCTGCATCCTCACCATTCCTCTGTCCTTCATCTCATTTACCACACATATTCTGTCTTAGTCCTGCTTACCTTTATTTCTCATCTCTCTAGAGCATATCCACCTCTCCAGGGTCTCCTCAACTTGTTCTTTACTCTCACTACAGATCACAATGTAATCCCCAAACATCATAATCCATGGGATGCCTGCCTGATCTTGTCTGTCAACCTGTCCATCACTATTGAAAATAACAAAGGGCTCAGAGCTATTCCTTGATGTAATTCCACCTCCACCTTGAATGCATCCTTCACTCTTACTGCAGACCTCACCACTGTCACACTGCCCTTGTACATATCCTGTACCACTCTTACATACTTCTCTATCACTCCTGACTTCCTCATACAATACTACAATGCCTCTCTAGGGACCCTGTTATATGCTTTCTCTAAGTCCACAAATACACAATGCAACTCCTTCTGACCTTCTCTATACTTCTCCATCAATATCCTCAGAGCAAACATTGCATCTGTAGTGCTCTTTCCCAGTGCAAAACCGTACTGCTGCTCACTAATCATCACCTCCCTTCTTAACCTAGCTTCTACCACTCTTTCCCATAACTTCATGCTGTGGCTGATCAGTTTTACCCCTCTGTAGTTATTACAACTCTGAACATCACCCTTATTCTTAAAAGTCAGTACCAAAACACTTCTTCTCCACTCCTTAGACATCCTCTCACTTTCCATCTCTCCTAATCACCTCCATGCTGGAGGGACAGGTTCATAACCCAGAGACTGCCCATGCTATGGAATAGACTTCCCATACACATCAAGCAGAGCACCTCACTGGCCCTCTTCAAGAGAAATCTTGATGAGTGGATGGGAAATAGAAAATTCACGCCAGGGATCACTCCAGTGGATTTACTCGACAAAGACACTGGGAACTAAGGTCGGGTGGCATGATGCCAGGGTAATCCTATGGGCTAGGCTTGTAAAGGCACCAGGGCCCTTATCCTAGTACACATCTATGAACCTATGCTTCCACAGGTATGTGATCTGGACTAACAGCCTTTCCATTCTTCATCCTCTTCATAGCTGTCCTTACTTCCTCCTTGCTAATCCATTGCACTTCTTGACTCACTAACCCCACTTCATCCATTCTTCTCTCTCTGTCTCTCTCACTCTCTTCATTCATCAGCTCCAGAAAATACTATTTCTATCTGCTCAACACATGCCCTCATGTTTTAATAAAATGTTAACTTTGCAGCTTGCATTTTGTTGTAACCATTTTATTAAGTTGTTCGATTATGTGAAAAACAAAATGTTGAGAAAAATAAGTATCCATAAAAAACAAAAGGTGCTTAAAAGCTCCTGGTGGTTCTTTACAGAATGTATGCTATATGGTAAGGCAAGTAAAAAAAATTAAGTAAAATTGTGAAAAGACAGTGAGTAATCTGATCACTGTCTCTCTACTCTCTCGGTCTCTTTCTGTCCCTCGCAACTAGAGCACGGAAAGAGAATGGAAGAGTAACAGGACTAATCAGCAGCCATGTCGCTTATGTGCCAAGCTGCTGACTTCATAGTTCTGGGTCCTAGTGCCTGCCAGATTCTACTCCCCATTTCAGATAAACTGTACTGAAATTCATACAGTCAGTATGGCTCCTGACATCCTTGCTGCACAATCAATTCAAATCACATAACATTGTTAAATACAGTCTGCGATCCTTTGGGGGCACATTACTAGCTGTCCAGGGCAGCCCATGGGCAGCGGGTTGGACACCTCTGTCTTACGTCAATTTCCCATTTTGGTCCCAGTCACCTAATTTTTCCTTTGTTGTGTGCACATTCATGGTGACTATAGAACCTCAGGACATGAGCTTGATAACTCCAAGAGAGGGATGGATGCTCACAGGGTATAGGTGTTGGAGTATGCACACACCAAGAGGAAAGTGTAGAGCACTCCAAAAATGATGATGGGTATACCCATGTCAGCTACCATTTGTATGGTTAAGACCATTATAGATAAACAAAAATCAATGGCTGCAGGCATGACAGCTTATGAGATCATTTCTCACATTGTGAAGGAGGACTAAAGTGGAGCAAACCTGGACGTTCAGCAGGCAGTGGGGGGGCAGGGTAGAGTCCAAAACTTTTTATCTTTACTTCAAACAAGTATAGAAATGGGATAAAGATGCATTACGGAAAAACTGTGGAACGCATTCCCAGAAAATTAAATTTCTTAACATTATGGCCGATCCCTGTATCCTGACCCTGTATAGGTTTTTACAGGAATATTCATATATAAAGAAGCTATTTTTTTCCATTGGTTTTAGATTTCAAAGATTTAAATATTAATTTTAAATGTGGACCTTATAGCCTCAGTCTCATAGTGCAACACCCTTCTTTTTGGTCACGCTTAGGACATCATATTCACTGGCCTAGCCCCCTCCGTCTCCCATGTGCATATTGGGGGTATCATCTTTTTCTCTAGCCCCATCCCTTATGTTACTATTACTGGAGCTGGTCATGGAATCTAAGGATGTCCTGGGGCTCAGCCATCTCTGCTTTTGTCTTTTCTTTTAGACTCCCTACCTCCTCCCTCCTCGATCTCCCATGCTCAATGTTTCATTTGAGGGCAACTTCCTTCTTTGGACCACACCTCCCTTAAGGGCCCTACTTGCTGCTCTGTCAGTCACCAGAGATGCTAAACAAACCTGGGTTGACAGGCCATAGTTAGTTCTTCATCCTTCTATGTCACTGGAGTAGCCATAGGGCATTACCATAGATCAAATCATCACTTCCTTATATTTGGTTGTTCAACAGCAGTCCTACACAGTACCCATGTACTTTGAGGTTTTGTTAGTAGTTGAGAATTTTAGTTCTGTCATCTCCAGGTCTTTATTTTCTTTCTTTATTATTTCAGTCAGTTTCATCTCTGCAGTTGGTGAATATAATAATTGTGCAATGATAAGCATTTTCACCTTACCGTGCCTGCATATGTGTCCTACAAAGATGTCCCAGCTAGAACGGGTTCTCTGAATGATGAGTGGTGTTTGCAGGGATGTATTCTGCTTATGGCTTAACCCTTAGTAGGGTAAAATATTTAACGTTGAAATGAAGTCAATAAATGCCTGATGTCCTTACATATGAATTGTAAACTTGCCTTGGGCATGTCAGCTGCCTTCAGATTTTTCCTAACAGTGGACACCTTGCTTCATAATGGTTATTCTTTTGCTAACTGACATGCAAGTCATGACCCATGGAACAGCATAACATCCAGGCTGGCGGGAGGAATTTATTTTATTTATTTAGATTTAAAATTTTTTACTGGGATGGTCTGACTGGCCAAAAGTCCCTTTTCAGTGGAGGCCTGGGGAGAAAAGCTCCACATTTACAACAGCTAGACACCAAATAGATATGGACAAAAATACATATTTCACATATAATAATTTCCTGCCTTCACCCAGAATGATACCACAGTATAAGGACAAAAAGATTGACTTCAACAATTGGCTATGTTTCTGGTGTCATTCAAAGGGGATCCAGTATCTGTCTGTCTGGGATGACATGATTGACAAACCACAATGCTTTGCCAGAGATGGCCTGCACCTGTCGTGCCTAGGATTCAGGTTACTGACTAAGGCTCTTGCCACCCCATACAGTGCCTTTTTTAGGCAAGGCTCAAGGGACAAAACCAACATCATAACAGATATAAGCATGCAAAATCTGAAGGTAATGCTACTCAATGCTAGAAGTCTAAACCTCAAAATGCACTCTCTCCAAGCACTCCTAAAAATGGAGAACATTGATATCTATGCAGTAACTGAGAACTGGTTCAAGGCTGCAAAGAACACCCCTGCAATACCGGGCTACAGCTCTTACCACACTTTTAGGCCACTAAACCAGGACCGAAGCACTAAAGGTGGAGGAGTGTCCATATTCACCAAGGATATTCACACCTCCAGGCTAGTTCCCCAACACAATGCATCTGAAATTCTACAGGTGCAACTAACACTAGGTAAGACTGCAATCCAAATTGCAGCTTTCTACAGATCCCCCAACATGCCCCAAGATTCTCACTACACCTTTCTGAACATACTAGAAAATATTAAGATACAACCAAACACCTTAATACTGGGTGATTTCAACTGCCATTAATTGGGAAAACTACTCGGGTACCAACACCTTTGCCCAACGGTTCTTGGAATTCATAAATTCCAACGCCCTGAAACAACTAATCCATAGTCCCAGCAGGGGCTCAAATATCCTACACCTGATCGTTACAAACATGGGAGATCAATGGTCCACACCAGTGGTCACCACCTCATTGGTCAGGTCTGACCATAAGCTAATCACCCTTGACATCCACATCCTACCCCAACCCCCAGTAGGGAAACCTCCATAAAAAACCTCCCCAAAGCCAACTACATGCTACTCAAGTCAGAAGTGACAACCTTCATGACACCCATGCAGACAGAAACTGAAAGTTTGACTGCTGAATCCTACACTAAGGCATTGTACGAGCACATCCACTGATGCATGAATCATGCCATTCCAAACAGAGCCAAGACGGTCTCCTCCAAAAAAGGAACCCAATCTTGTGGTCCCCTGCCATAAACAAACTATACAACAGAAGGAAGAAACTGTTGCAGAAAAGAGGAAACTCCCAGGATGCAAAAAAACTCCCTTACCAGCCTCAATAAGAAGCTGAGATCCCTCATAAAATCCTCCAAATCTAGTTACAAAAATAAAATTGCCAAAGATTCCAAGGACAATCACAAGGCAATCTAGTTATGTCAAGAATCTAAATGGCAATGCTCAGACCTACAACAGAATGGCATTAAATATACTGATCCCAAGGATATTGCCAATATCCTGGCAGATCGATTCAGTGCCAACTTCACCCCCCTCTCACCACCTAAAGGGGCCATCTCAGTACCAAAAGATTGCCAAATTCTGGTAATTACAGCCACATAGGTAAAAAATGCACTCTCCAAAGCTAAAAATACAGCATCCATGGGACCAGATGTCATCCGGGGCTGTGCACTACATGAACTACAAAATGAACTGGCATCTCACCTAAGTGTCATGTTTAATCACAGCCTCACCTCAGGCTTCATGCCCAATGAGTGGCACACGGCTACAGTTATCCCACTCCACAAGGGGGGGGATCCAACTTGGATCCCAGGAACTATCGTCCCATCAGTCTGACGAGCCTGGTCTGCAAAGTCATGGAACGCATTATCATGGAACTTATAAACAAAGACATTGGCAACCTTCAAACAATGGACCCCACCCAGTTTGGTTTCATAAAGGGCCGATCTTGTCTCCTCAACCTGGTTGACTTCTTCAAATCAGTCTCCAGAGACAGGGATGAGGGTAAGGCGGTCCACAAAGCCTATCTGGACCTTGCCAAGGCCTTCGACACCATCCCCCACTCTGGAATCATAGATAAACGTACTAAGCTGGGCATTAATCCCTACGTCACTCGATGGGTTGATAACTGGCTTACTGACAGAACTCACACTGTAAAAGCAGCTGACTCAAAATTCAGCTCCAGACAAGTGACAAGTGAAGTACCTCAGCGTTCAGTCCTGGGACCACTATTGTTTGGCATCTACTTCTCTGAAGTACAGGCCAACACTAAGGGACTCTGGCTAACAAAGTTCACAGATGACTGAAAACTGGGAGCCATTACTGAATCCCCAAATTATGTGGATATTCTACAAAAGGACCTTACAGAAACTGATGCTTGGTGTCACAGCCATGGGCTCAAGCTCAATGCCAAGAAATGTATAGTCATCCCCTTTGGGAAAAACATGTACCCATGAATTACCATATAAGTGGCAGTGCACTAAACACCGAAAGTGTGATAAGGGATTTAGGGACACAAATGGACAGTGGTCGCACCTTCAATAACCACATAGCCACAACAGTCAGGAAATCCTTCTATGTGGCACACCTCATCACTAAGGGCTTTTCATCCAGAAAAAAGGAGGTAATTGTCCCACTGTACTCATCCCTCATTAGACCCATTATAGAGTACAACGCCCTGTTTGGTATGTACCTCACAAGACATCTGCAACACCTGGAAAGGCCACAGAAATACCTCACAGGCCTAAAGCAGATGCCCTATGCTGGCCATCTAAAAAAACTCCAGCTATACTCTGTTGCATATCGCTTACTCAGAGGCAATCTCTGCTTAACATATAAGGCTATGTCAAACCCAGTGCTGTTGGACATGCTACACTTAAGGAAATCCCAATCCCTCAGAGCTACATGCTCCAGGGATCTATACCTGGTCATCACAATGAACAAAACATGCTGGAGGGATCCTGACCCAGAGACTCTCCACACTCTGGAATAGACTGTCCATACATGTCAAGCTGAGTGCCTCTTTGGCCCTCTTCAAAAGGAACCTTGACGAATGGATGGGAGATAGGAAATTCACTCCGGGGATCACATCAGTCACCCTGCTAGACAAGGAACCAGGGAAGTAAATATTCTGGGAAGAAATAGCCAGGGAATTGTTATGGCTAGGCTTGTATAGGCCCTAGGGCCGATAGCCTAGTACCAACCTATGAACCTAAATAAGATTTTCAAGCCAAGGCTTGGAAGATCTCCTCTCTTGTTTTTTTTTTTTTTGTTTGTTTGTTTGTTTTTTTCCAGTGGTATCTTAACTGAAAACTGGAAGTTGAAATATTTTATATATATTGCACTCGATAAGTAGAATGACTTTACTAAAACTGCAGTTATTTGAAGTTATATTTTCTATTTAGATGTCTGCATTGCAGAGTATAGTAGTCCGATAAAGGATATTCCTTTTTTAACTCAACTGTGGACTACCTACTATTTTCTATTTTATTATTTTGTAGTATGTATTTTACAGTTTGATTTTTATTAGTGGACTAGGTGCATAACATAATTCAAGGAGTGAACTTCACACCCTCCACACTGTGAATATTTATAATTTACATAAAAATAAAACCCACAGACTGGTGTTCAGACTGCAGACTTCACTTGTTACACACCTGTCTTTTTACTTGCAAGGACACTTTTACAGCAAAATAAAGACACACTAAAGAGACATTTTGAGTGCACTGAGTCAATGTTGACTGCACACAAATACTAGCTCAGAGCTGAAAGTGGTTTAATAACTGTCTCAGTCAAGGAAAAATAAGAAAGGAATGAGGAAAACCATGGGTGACTTCTTTGAAGACATGCTGTTCCACTGAAGAAAGACAAGAGGATATAACTAATGTGAACAGCAAGTCTAGGAGAAGTGAAGAAAATATAAGAGAAAGAAATATTTTGAGAAACAGCAGTATGGATAAATGTCAGAGTAAAAGCTGACCAGAAGGATGTCAGTGGAGGAGGGTTTACAGACTATAAGGCTTTTGCTTACAAACTAGCACACTAAAGCACTTATCTTCAGACTAGTCACTATGCAGGATAAAATACACGCAGAAGACTGGATGCCCCTAACAGACACTTACTTAAACCACAAAGACAGAGGTGCTACACAGTTTGTCCTACATACATAGTGGATGGATTGAGTGGACTCAGACTGTCTTTTGGATGAGCTTGCTGTGTGCATGCTTTAGGGAGGTTTCCAGTGAAGCCTGTAACTCCCTTGTACCCTGATAGAGAAAGAAAGAGGGAAGGAAGGAATATAGGAATATCTGAATAATGTATTCTCTCTGTGTGTTATGACCAGGAATGGTGGTCTTTTGTGTGGCAGATACTGTCCTTTTAAGCATGACAATGTTGGTCGTGGCATGGATTGACCTATTAAGCATGACACAGAGACTGGCCAAAGGTCTGATGCTGGTTTGTCATGCATATGTATTTTTTCTTAGTATTTTTTAGTAAATCTGTACAGCCTCTTAAGAAGTGCTCCTGTCCTCTTAAGGCTTTCAGAAAAGTTGTTTCTAATCAGTGCATAGGGTCATATGTAAATACAAGGCTGCCAGTCTACAGACTAACACAAACCTAGCCAATAACCAGATGCCAGAATCAAGCCGTGTGCATTGAGTCTGTGAGGTAATCACCTTATTCATTATGACAATCCTTCCCCAACAAACATTAAGTACCAAGGGAGGATATGAACCCTGCACCCTTGGTAAATGAAACCCCAGATTTAACACACTGTGCTAAATGATAACTATCTGCTAATGTCATATGATTTGCACACTCGGTTAACTGCCTGTAGTGTTGTTTCCATAGAAAGTTGCTAGAATAATAGTATTTGCATTAACACACAGTGGTGCTGCGGTAGCGTTGTCACCTCACAGCAAGACGTTGTCCCGTTCGATTCTCAGCTAGAGCGTCTTCTGTGTGGAGGCATGCGTGAATGAGTGTGCCTTCATTGAAGGTTGTGCGTCAGGGCTGGTAACTCGGCACATAAAAATCCACTACCAAACATTAGCGGACCGGAGTTCCACTGTGGCGACCCCTAACCGGGATAAGCCGAAAGACACAGCAATAACACTTTCTGAAAGATATAAAGTCTGAAACTCAAATGTATGTTCTCATTTAGTGACTTCAAGTCTTCAGTAATTTGCCAGAAAACCACAATTTTTTGAGGAACAAACTAAAAATATGATGCCAAAAATCAGGACACTTGATTACAGGGATATCTATCTTTAATCAGCATGCCACGATATGGTACTTTTCTGCCTTGTTCTTTGTCATGGTCAACTATCTGTATGGTAACATACTACTTACACCCAAAACATGAAATTACTATGAAAACATGAAGGCAATCGACATTGCATATATATAATACGCCCCTCAGAGGTGGTATAAGACTCATATGTATGCACTCCCCCCCCCCCCCGCAGAATAATGTTTCTGTATAGATAACACCTACTGGAGATATGAATAGTTTATTAATAATAGTCTTGTCATTTACTGTATGTGAACCCCAAAAGGTTATATATTTGACATGTAAAAAAGGTGAGACATTCTGTATGGGAAACTGAAAGACCACATCTGTGAGCATTATTATACTATTAAATATAATACAAAAACGCACTATATAGACAGTGCTGAAAACATGTTGGATGTCAGTTTAAAACTTTTGCTTCTAGTAGTATTGAAGATACTTAAGATGCATAACAGCATATCATGTACCACTTCTTTGTACTCGACTAGAACAAAAATATGATGAATGAAATCATCATTATCATCAATCCCCATTTTCCTATTTTTTTCCATGGGGTTAGGAGGTAGCATCAATTGTTGCCACCTCTCTCAGTTCAGTGCCACTCATCTACCTCCTTTGACCATGATGCCCAACTGTCACAGGACTTCATCTTCCTCTTGGATGGCTCATACTCACTTCCTTTAAATTTCTTCCAGTCTCTCCCAAATGTTCATTAGGAAATCATCTTCTACTGTTATGGACATGTAACTGAACTACTTTAGTCAGTTATCCTTAACTTTCTCAGCAGCTGGGGCTTCTTTGACTTCTGCTGTGATAACCTAATTTCTTCATCTACACACAGTATACATCTGACCACCCATCTCAGACGCTTATCTCCATCAGTTTCATCAGTTGTTCTGCATTCACTGTCCAGTTCTCAATGCCACACTGAAGTACTGGTCACATGACTGCACTGCAAACTTTACAATCTTCATTCACAAGCTACCCTTGTGTCAGCTGGTTATAACACCTCTGATTCGACCTTGACCTCCTTATTCAAACTTCCCTTCTCCTCAGTCAGTCTTCTCAGCTACTTGAAGCTGTTTGGCTGCTCTATTATTTTTGCTTCCAACTCAATTTTCAGCTTCCTCTTGTTTCCGTCTTTTGTTGCCATGATAATTGTCTTGTATGTAAATTTCATCCCACGTGCTTTCAGATTTATCAAGTGACTCAAATCATCAACTTTTACAAAAACAATTAAAAGCAACTATTTTTAAAGGGAAGGCAGCATTTTTCCAACAATTCCACCTTTCTCTCTAAATATATATATATATATATATATATATATATATATATATATATATATATACACACACACACACACACACACACACACACACACACACACACACACACACACACACACACACACACGCACATTAATTCTAAGGTTGCCTACATGGAACACTGTAGTTCTGACTGTAGAAAATTGTTTGTGAGATTTTTTTATTAACAGACTACATGTCAAAATACTGCTTTGTCAACACGAGGAAACGTCCTATATATTACAATGAACTTTGATATTTATGAATAGTGCATTTTCTTCTGCTTTTGACTTCGTTGTTGTAGTGCAACCATGGCATTAGTATATTTAAGTAATTGAGGTGAGAAGGTGACCTCCACTGCAGTTTTTTTATGGCACAGTATCATAGTTTTATGTTTGCATTTTTTGTTTGCGTTTTGTCCCCATGCATGCTAGCCATCAAGTCTCTTCAACCTCCAGAAGGGCCATCATTCAGCTAGTCCACAGAGTTGCTTATTCTCTGACTGTAATCACAGCAGTGAAGTATTTTTTTTTTCTTTTTGATCCAAGCCCTTCCTAGTGGCTGGGGGATGTGGTGCCAATGTTACCACAGGGACCACTGTGCCCCCTCATGCATTTGCACTGTTCTGTGTACCTGCTGAGGAAGACTGCCATGTTCATGGCTTTGTGAACCAAACCCATGCCTCAGGAACTCTCGTCTGTCACTCCCCTCTTTTGAGGGATTTCAGCCTAGTACAGCCCTATTCTTTCCCATCCCCTGAGGTTAGACACTCCCATGTTTTCCATACAAGCTCTAGCAAGCACCTATACCACCAGTTAACCATGGGTCAACAGGGTCACAATCATGGCATTAACCTTTCATTCCAACAGAGTTGTTGGGTACTGTTTTTTCTTTTTAAATGGTCCTGGCATTTCCATTCTCTTATATTCATTTTTTTATGTGTTCAAATCACTGGACCTTCATTAATAATGGTTCCCATGATTGGTGAACTTTGATACTTACATATTTGTTATATGAACATAAATCAGCTTAACCTCTTATCTATGGCGTTACATTATCTTATAACGGTTGTATCTTGTAGTAATGAAGAAAGGATGCTAAGTGTGTTACTCCTGAAAATATGGCATGTAAACAAAATTTCAGTGACAAATGGAAGACGTTAAAAAGTGCTGGGTAAGGGGGTGATATGAAGAACAACATTTTGCTGACCGATCTAAGTGGCAGTGACTAATAAGTGCCACAGCAATCATGTTTAACTTAGTTGTTTTATATTAGGCCACTATTTAATGTGAAAGAAGTTATACAGATTGTAGTAGTTTTACCTTAGGGCTTATTTCCAGCAAAGATAACACACTGTTCTTAAACTGGCATAGCTTATATTATATGGGTTACTACAAATACACTGAAAATCTGCTGGTACACTGTTATACTCTACTTTAATGACTCTGCTGCACTTCTGATAAGTTGAGTAAGTCAACGTAAGCACATATATCACAGTCATATATTTCTTGTATTGTCCCCATATTCTGCAATCATTACTGCACCCTATGCGCTATATAATGTGGGTTGGAAAGGACATGTGTTGGCCATCATATAATCAATTGCCATTACACCACCCATTTACAAAAAAAAATAATAAAGCATGCCTTTATATATATTTGCGTGTTTGCTTGTCAGGACTTGCAAGAAACACTACAGAACAACTTGCATATTTACTGCATTCTAGTATAGTTTAGAAATAACCAATACACTGCGGTGGTGATGCTGCGGTAGCGTTGTCACCTCACAGTAAGATGCTGTCCTGTTCGATTCTCAGCTAGAACATCTTCTGTGTGGAGACATGCGTGAATGGGCGTACCTTCATTGAAGGTTGTGCATCAGGGCCGGCAACTCGGCATGTAAAAATCTACTGCCAATCATTAGTGGACCGGACTTCCGCTATGGCGACCCCTAACCAGGAAAAGCCAAAAGACACAACAACAACTTAGAGTCTTCTTTCATCTGGTTTAATGGTAAAATCATTGCTTTTGGATCTACCTGACAAAGGCAACATATTCTCTTGCTGTAAACCTGGAACATCAGGTGTGTCTTTCATAGCATGATCGATCACAGAAGCAGAAGTGTAGCAACTCTTGTGACCCATGCTCAGCATCCCCTGCTTATTTATAAGTATATCATGATTTTGTCATGACACTTTGTAAACTGTTGTACTTTTTTTCATAAAGATAACAGTGAATTAAGAACAATTTGGCAGTTTATTAAGCTGTCACTACAGTGATTATTCTTATGGAAATAATAGTTAGAAAATTGTTAACCTGTTTGTTGACCCCAGTGAACTGGCACTTGGAGAAGTTCCCAGCTCTGTCTCAAACTCTTTATGACTCTGATCAAAAGTCCTGATCAAATATCAGGAATATCAAAATAGTGAATATCAAAAGTTTCTACAAAACATCCATCCAGCTCAGGCCCACATCTTATAACATCTCACTTTTTTCTGCTGCCTAACTTAGTACTTTTTGCTTGCATTGCTTACTTTCTTGCTGAAAATGCACACTGTTCCCTTTCAGAGGAATATGCAATGGTTATGGCCTGCAGTGGAAGCAACTCTACTTAATTTGCATCTTTCCTTCATGTTTTTTTTTTTTTTTTGCCTTCTGTGTCTACCTTCTCAAAGCCAATCATTAGACGTTTACAGCTCCTGTTCTCTTTCAAAAGGTTTTCCAGACCCACCACAGCCTCCCCCCTGGATCATTGTAACCCACGTTCTTTGTATGTATTTGTAAATTGCCTGTAACTGGAGCTTGTTTGTATCATGAATCATGTATCATGAACTATGATTTTTTTATGTATTTGTAAATTGCCTGTAACTGGAGCTTTTCTCCTTGAGTTTCCACTGAAAATGGGTCTCTAGCCCAGCTGGACTAACCCGGCTAACAAATGTGAATAAATGTGAAGATATATATATATATATATATATATATATATATATATATATATATATATATATATATATATATATATATATATATATTATATATATATATATATATATATATATACACATATATATAGTTTAGGGGGTGTTGGGAGTGCTGGTTGGGACTCATCCATTCAAAAGTATTGTTTTTAAAACAGTTTGTTTGTTTGTTTTTAGAACAAGTGCTTTAGTTTGAATTGTTTGTGGTTGTAGATGAGTATGATGAATTAAATGTTTTTTCAAAGCTTGATGATTGTTGTAGGCAGTGCATGTCAGCTTGATGTAATTATGCAGCTCCTGTATGTAAATGTGTGCAGATGCCACACAAGCACATTTCTCAAGATTTTTTACCATGTTTTGACCAATTGTTTGCTGTAAGCTTCCCTGGCACATAATGGTAATGTGCACAGATACTATTGCACTTCCTGAATATCCAATATGGTGCTAATAATAAAAAATCAGCCTGATCTGGGTTGTCACACTTCTTATCTTGGAGCATGTGGTCAAAACAGACAGAGTGTGTGTGTGTGTGTGTGTGTGTGTGTGTGTGTGTGTGTGTGTGTGTGTGTGTGTGTGTGTGTGTGTGAACACTTAGCCAAGAAGCCCTGTTTGCCACTGTAGTGCGATCCCAGAGTTGGTATATCTAGTTGAGGAGGTTGTGCACCTCCCCCATCTAGGTGGGTTATACTTACCGTGGTGTTAGATTCATTAACAGTCGGCCAAGTGTGCACTTACCCTCATAAAAAAAACTGCTGTTTGGCATTCTGCATTTTCGGTCTTTTCGTCTCAGTTATTTGAAAGTTGGCTATGTGACAGTCGATCATTAGAAGTAGACTCATATATATATATATATATATATATATATATATATATATATATATATATATGTATAATGTATATATATATACACACACACACACACACACACACACACACACACACACACACACACACACACATGTATCTATGTATAGCTTGGGGGACATAGGGGTGCCTGCATGTGGAAGATGCAGGGAGCAACTTGTCCCTTGGGGAACAAAAAAAAAACTTGTTTTGAGCTGTATCACTGCATTATAAATAAGAGATACTTTTTGCCATTAGCAGTGAAGATTTTATTCTGCTTTGGACAGTTTTAAATTGATGTGGCCCCTTCACTAAAGCACAATTTATTTAGAAAAGTAAAATTAAAATTCTGAACATTTTGCCTTGTTTCTGGCACTTAAAGCCCTAGTTTCAGACACTATTTAACATTCTGGGCCGGATTCATGAAGGCTTGCATGGAGTCTAAGAGTAGAGTAAGACTCCATGCAGCCAACATATCCGACGAGTGATCCAGGAACAGCATTGCAAACAGCCCCTTAAACTGCTCCTACACGGACAGGGCTTGGATATGCAAATTACCTCACTTGCAGCCAAAAGGCATGCAAATGAGGTAAATTTGCGATCCAGGAAGCACAAACCTGTCCGAGTAGGAGCCGTGTTATTTGTAGAAATGTACTCAGCTGACAACTGACTACCATTCTGCAAATAACACAATGGAGCTGTGACAGCTCCAAATAAAGGTTGCATATGGTTGAGGAAGCATGCCAATGGCCAAATATACGGCCATTGCAAATTTCCCCGATGCAAAAAATAAAAATAATTTTTTTTCCCTTGATCGGCGAGGTTTAAGCTTAGCGCAGCACCGTGCAAATGGGGTGCGCTATAAAAATCATAAAATAAGAAAATAAAAGCCACAAACAGGCATTTTATAAGATATCATAATATACAATGCAAGTGAATGGTAGGCTGAAGACAACATGGCTACCGAGTAGAGGTTGCCAAGGGGGGAACTCAGTCCAAGAGATGTAACCAAGCATTACTAAGCAATCCTATGCAAATGAGGGTAAGGATAATGAATCACAAGTTTACATAGCAAATGAGCACAGTCAGTGGAGTGTAAGACTTAAGTAACAGAGTAGAAGATAGGTGACATCACGAGGGGGGCATATATGAAAGAATGTAAGCTCATTGGAGCAGAGTGGAATGTGTCTTCTGTCAGGTACTCATCAATGGAAGAGGTGTGTCAGCAGGTATCCTAGGTAAAGTTAAGAAATGGAAGATGTATGCAGTGAATAAATATTACTAAACTTTCTTATAAAAGTGTTTAGAACGTGTTTGCATGTGTGTGCACGCCTGTAGAACCGAGTAACACTGCGTGCATGTGTTTAAGCTGGAGTAAGTGTCATTAAGACTGTTGACATTTGTATATGCACATTTGTACCTGTGTGCATGCGTTTAAGCAGGAATTAGCAAGTTTTGGGCCGTGTAAGCTTGTGTGCGCATATGTGAGCCTGTGTGCGTGCGTGTGCGTTGGTGTGAATGCATGTGAGCTGGTGTGCACGTGTTTGCGCTCGTGTGCACTGCGCTGCCCCTTGTGGAAATAGGAAGGGAAAAGGAAGCACAACAAACAGTAGGAAATTAACCAGGGAGAATCAGCACAGCTAGCAGGTGGAAACAATCAGAATCAGGCAATTACACAGGCAGTACACTAGCCCAGCCCAGCCCAGCACTTAAAACTCTGCAAACAACTTTTTACTATGTATTGCTCAGACACACTGCAGCACTGCAGTCAGTTAAGAGAAGTGAATACTGAAAAAGCTGTACTGAGAAAAAAAAATGTTAAGGGCTGCCATTGCTGTCATAAGGCGACATATGCAATATGCTGAGGGTGGTGACAATGGTAATGCTGCTGATCAACACCCAGTGTGGAGACGGAGAAGAGTGTAGAGGCCCAGGGTAACCTACCAGGGGCTACATGAGCTGGAGATAGTGGAGCGCTATAGAGTGGACAGAGACCTCTTGCAGCAAATTGTTGAGCTGTGCAGGCCATGCCTCACACACAGAACCAACAGAGGGGAACCCATTCCAGTGGAAACCAAGGTATGTGTTGGCCTACGAATACTAGCAACAGGTACTTTCCAGGGACCAACTGGTGATATGATGGGGATATCACAGGCATCAGCATCCAGGGTACTGCACCAGTTCCTGGATGCCATGTCAGCACATGTCGGTGATTATGTATATTTCCCAAATTCCTGTGAGGTATTGGCCAGCAATATGTGTCTTTTCCAGCAAATAGCAGAATACCCTGAGATAGTGGGTGCAATAGACTGCACGCACATACGTATCAAAGCACCAGCTGGTGAACGAGGTAGGCCCTACATTAACCGCAAGGGCTTCCCCTCCATCAACTGCCAGGTTGCGTGTGATGCCCAGGGCATAATAATGAATGTGTGTGCTGGCTGCCCTGGAAGCTACCACGATTCCCATATCTGGCATCTGACACAGCTGTACCAGACATTTGCCAATGGGGACATTCCTCACGGTCACCTAGTGGGGGATGCTGGATATGCACTTGAGTCGTGGCTGATGACACCCATCAGAAATGCACAGACACCTGAACAGGAATGCCATAATGAGGCACACGCACAAACACGAAATGTAATCGAGCGTGGGATTGTCTTTTGAGCCTTGCATAAAAAGCCACTATGGGGGTGGCAAGAGCCTTCACCAATATCCGAAAGCCCAGGGGTGACAGGTGCAAGCCGTCCCTAGTGAAGCAGCACGGCTTGTCGAGCATGTCATCCCAGGCTGACAGGCATTGGATCCCCTTTGAATGACACCAGTACTTAAGCCAATTGTTGAAATTGATCATCTTGTCTTCATATTGTGGCATCATTCTTGGTGATGGTAAGATGCTACTCAAGGTCAGGGTCATACCGGCCTGGCCTGCATGCTCAGAGAGCTCCTGTATGTCTCTTTTCATGTAGTCCAGGGAGGTATGTCTCAGGTCATTCACACCAGCATGTCCAAAGGAGAGATGGATATCTACTTTTGTCCACAAATCCCTAAGTACACCTTCTGTACGTAATGGATTACCATCTATGTGTAAATCTGTGTGCACTTTGCCATTCTCAAAGGTGAAGACTATGCATTTCATGGCATTTAGCTGTACGCTATGGCTCTGGCACCAGTTAAACATTCCTGTGATCCCTCATAGGAGGGTACCTGTGTCAGCTGGAGAGTCAATGATGGCACACAGTATACAGTCATCTGCCTCCTTGGTCATCCACAGTCCTCCTGTGTTAGCCTGTACCTCAGGGTTTTACAAAAAAATTTCATCCCTGCCACCTTGGAATCCCACAGTGTAACCACAGTTTTGCCCGGGGTAGGGCCCCTAAAAACCTTCCCCCTTTTGACCCATTTTAAAAACCCCTTTGGGGGGGAAATTTAGCCCCTGCCCCCCTTTTATTGGGGCCCCAAAATTTTGAGTTTTCCAAAGGGAAACCCCCCTTTTTGGGTTTGGGTTTTATTTTTTCCCCTTGGGGAAGGCCCCCAAAAAACCCAGTGCAGGGAACCCTTTTGGGGTTTGGACCCTAAAAAATTAAGGGAAAATTTGTTTGGGGTTTTATACCGGGGGGATGAAAAAAAAATTTTTGGGGAAATTTTTGAACGGCTTTTTTAGGTTAATTTTTAAAGGTTTTTTGGGGAAAAGGGTTTTTCCCAAAAAAACCCCTTATAAAAAGGTTTCCTCAAATAAACCCCTTGTTAATTTTCTTTTTTGGGTTATTTTTCATGGGGGGTCCTTTTTTAAAATGATGGACATTTTCCCCCCCTTGGAATCCTTCTTTTTGGAATTTTTGGGGGAAAAGGAAAAAGCCCCCATTTTTGCGGGGCTTAACCCGTTCCCAAACACCCTTTTTTTTTTTGGGATGTGGGTGGGAAATTCCAAGCTTTGGGGTGTTCAAGGGGTTCTAATTTTTTTTGGGCCCTTTACTTTTGGGTGGGGGAAAACCCTTTTCAAAAAGGGTTTGAATTTTTGGGGAAATTTTTGGGTTGGGCCCGTTTTATAGTTTACGGGGAATAATGTTATTGTTTGCCCCATTTAGGGGCCCCCTTTTGGGTTTTTCCCAAAGGTTTCTTTTAATATCCTTAAACCCCTTTGTTGGGGGGAAACTGTCCAACTTCCAGGTCCCATCGGTTTAGGTTTGTTTGGGTTAAAATTTGGGTTAAAAACCCCTTTTTTGGTTTATTTTTGGGAGGACCCACAAAATTTGGGGTTTAAGGGGAAAAAATTTTTTCCCTCCAGGGGGTTCCCCGGGGAAAAAAAAGGGGCCCTTTTAATATTGGGGTTTAAAATTTTTTCCGAAAGGATGTAATGTAGTTTTTTTTTTAATCCTTTTTTGGTTTTTTCCCCCTTTTTGGCTTTTTGGGGTACCCCCCCTTTTTGTCGGTTTTAAAAATGTGAAAAATTATAATTTTGGGAAAATTGGGGGGGGGGAAAAGGAATTCCCCTTTTTGTCAAGTATAAAAAAAATTTTTGGGGAGGATTTTTGGGGAAAAAAAGGTTTGTTAAAATTTAGTGTCCATGGAGAGCATGTGGCAGTTCCCTTGTTTTTCTTGGGGGGTTTGTGCCTTTTGGGGTTCCTACAAAAGGAAATTTGGGGAATCCATGGAGATTTGGGCCGGGTGAAAAATCCATGTCCAACGGGATGACCCACTAAGAAGGCCCATATCCCGGGTTCACGGAAAGGGAAAAGTCCCCCCATATAATTGGCTTGAGGGATACTTGCCCTTAGCCACGTAAGCAAACATAATGCACCAAATTGTGCCATCCCTCCTAAGTTGTTCTTCTTTTAAAACTCCCCTCAGGTGTTGGTAAACAAATGGAAAATTACTTATTCTAGTTTTGTTAAAGGACGGGGGGCCCAGTTTATAAACAGATTGATTACCCAAACCCCAAAAACCCCCTTTTGGTTTGCAGGGGCAGTATGTTTGGCAAACAGCTCACGTTGGTCAGAACCGGGAATCATATGTGGTACCCTACAAATTGAAAGCCCTTAAAATATAAGCAGGGGGGCAAACCCATTTGGGAAAAATGTTTGTTTAACGAGAAGGCTAATAATCAACAAGGAAACCTTTTATGGTAAAAGCTCCTCCCAGGCTTTAAAGCCTAGCCAATGTTTTCTTTAATCCAAAGTTACCACCCCGAGGGGCACGAAGGTAGCCCTTTATTATTTTATGTGTTGAAAAACAACAAACCCATTGGAATTGTTTCCCACCATGGACCAAATATTCAAGAGGGTCGGGGGTTTGTCAACATAAATTTTTTTTTATCCAGATGGGGAGCCAAACTCCCCTGTTTATGTGCTGGGTAAATTTTGGGGCAGCTAAGGGTTTGGATTTCCCAGGGGACATTCCTTTTTTTGGGTTAACACATGGGGGCTGATTGCCTTATATCAGAATGAGACACGTTTCTGTGAAAATGATGGAATCGTTTCACTGTATTTGTTAGGTACGGGGACCTTTGTCGGTGTTAAAAGGGTACCCCCAAAACATTTCAACGGGGGCCGAGGGTTGGGGTCACAAATACCCTCTTGCCTGAAAATTTCAAAAGGGGGCTTATGAAAGTTTACTCCCTTTTGGGCAAGGAAAAAAGGGAGATTCATGTAATCCAAAAACCCCAATTCTTCCCATACTTAAGGTAAACCCCCAGGGAAATTTTACATTTTTTTTCCCAAAGGGGTGACTTGGAGTTTCCTTGGGGGTGCCTTGTGCCAAGCCCATTCCGGGAAAACCTTTTTGGAGGGTTCAGGAGAGTATTATTCTTTTTGCATTCCGGGGAAAAATTGAGCCATAGTTCCCCTGAGTTATCGGAAGAACAAATAAGAGGGTCCCAAAAGTGGGGCTTGTAACCCCTTTTTTTTTGGGTTTTTTTGGGGCAACCGCTGGGGTTTGTATTACCTTTTCAACCCCTTGTGACATGGGGTTGTTTTTTTAAGGTAAGAAATTTTGATTTTGGGGGGGAGTGCAAATTTATGTTTAGGTGGCTTTGGAACCCCCCCATTTGGGGATGTTTAAAAAAAAAAAAAATATGAAAGGGGCAAATTCCCTAACGGAAATTTGGGTCCATTTGGAAAGGGGCCTTTGTTTTCCCAGGATGCTATATGTAAGAAAAATTACTGGGTTTTTGGGGTACCCCTTTGGGCCCCCTTTTTGGATGGGACCAGGTGTGTCCCATTCCTTGGGAAACCCTGTACCCTATTTTTCGTGCTTATTAGGGAGTTTTTACTTTGGGGCCCAGACTTGCCCATGTAGGGTTTTTTAAAAGGATTTTCCCTTGAGGGGGGGGAAAAATTTTTTGGGGTCCCAAATTGCCCTTTTGGGGAAGGGGGAATAGCCGAACCTTTAGGTTTTGGTATTTGTATTTTTTTATTTTGTCCATTAGCTAATTCGGCTATGGGGGGTTTTCCTTTTAAAATAAAAAGGTTAAACCATTTTAAAGCTTTGTGGCCTTTGTGATTTTGGAGGGTCTGTTTATACTTCTGTAAATGCTTCCCTTTTTTTGTCCCCAAATTTATTTTCCTTGGATAGTTCCTTGGGGGCCACCTAAGGTTGGAGGGGGGTGACTTTTTCCTTTGGGTACAAATCCTGATTCCCGGGTGTAAGTGCTTTAAAAAGGTTCGTTTGGGCCCGTTTATCCCGGGCCCCCTGTCTTTAAAGGATTTTCTTAGGGGGAAGAGCTTTTAAAAAAATGTGGTCAGGGCCCCCTCTGGGGGGGGGGAAAAAATGTCCTGGAAAGAGGCTGATTTTACCTGGGGTTTTTTGGGTTAAAATGGCCCCCATTTTGTACCATAAATATTTCCCCTTTTGGGGGTACCATTTTCCATATTTGGTTTTAAAAAATGAAAGGAATTTTCTTTTTTTGGCTTGAGATTTAAAGATGGGGGGTAGTTTCCCCCAATACTTTTTAGGGAGCTCTTTTTTGTTCTAAATGAAGGGGGGGTTCCTTGGGGATGTAACTTGCGCCACAAACGGGCTTTTGGGTTTTTAGTTTGGTTTTGATGCCATCCACTCCTAGGTGTAGGAGGTTTGTAAATCTATTCCTTTTTTCTTGCCGTGTTTGGGCCCAAAAGATGGATAGTTTAATGGGTACGTGGTCTCTTGGGGGTTGCCCTTTTTCGTTTAAAGAATTTGTTTAGGGGGGGCTGATCATGGGTTTTAAATGTTGGACATAGATTCCCTTGTTTTTTATCCGGGTTTTATGGGGGGGTTTTGTTTTTTGGGCCTTGTAAAAAAAACCAATGGGGTGGGCCCTTGGGGTTTTAAAAAAAAAACCCTGGGTGAAGGTAAACCTTTCCCTGTGAAAACACTTTTCATTTTCCCGGTAAGAAGGGACCCCTTTGAAGCAACAAACTGAGGAAATTTTGCTGTTTTTTTGCCATTGTCCCTTTCTTGGTGAGGGCAAACTATGGGTTTGGTTTTAAACCTCTCTTCAAAGCCCCATTTTTTTTAAAAGTAGGTAAACTAGCTTCCCGCCCTAAAAGGGGGCTGTTATCCAACATGTGTCAACACCTGGGCCCATGGTGCATTTGGGTTTATCTGAATCAACCCATTTTTTATGTTCTGTTCTATAAGGGGGCCCCAAAGGCTAAGGATTTTTGTGAGACTTGGCATAAAAATTTAGGAAATTTTTGAACCTCCTTGGGGGGAGGCTGTTGACTTTTAAAGGTTCGGGGGGTTTGAAAACCCAAAAAGGTAGCCCTTTTGGGATTTGAAATTGCCATACGGATATTGGTAAAAGGCCCAAAAAGCTATAGGTTTGTTTTAAGCTTGTCTGTTTTCGAGAAATTTAGGTTTTAATTTTTGGGGGTTGGCTGTCTTAAAAGACTCTTTGGAGAAAAGTGTTTTAATGTGAAAACACCTCGGCTGGTTTGGCGTTTTGGATTCACATCCTACAAAATAGGGGGAAAATGAAAAGTCAGTAAACAATAATGGTGAAGGATGCCAAGTAAACATATTAGGTATTAATTGAGTTCGGGGTTTTTGGGGGGGGGGTGGTTGATTTTGGGTAAATGTGTTTTTGGGAAATAAAAAAACCCTCTTGGAACCTTTTTGGAGTGTAGCAGCACAAAAAATGTGGGGGGAAAGAGAACCCATAAAGCTTGATTGAAATGCTATTCTGAAAAAAGGTAGGGTTTGAATCCTGAATTGTGTGTTTGGGGTGGGGTAACCCCTTTGAGAGGAGTTTTTTTTTAGACTAAAACCTTAAAAAGTGGTAAATCCTTTTAAAATTAAAGGGTAGACCAAAAATGGGGTGGCCCCCGTAAAAAATGGCATTTAATTAGTTATTCCTTTGGGGGTTTGAATCCGCAAATGGTGTGTGAAGGTAAGGGTGGGTTTTGCTTTTTTATTTAACATATTAGTTGAATTTCAATCCCAAATGGTTTGTGTGTGTATTTTATCCTTGAAAATTTCCCTATTTGAAGCCCCCCCAAAATTAAAATTTGTTACCTTTGCCACTTGGGCCCCCAGACCTTAGATACAGATTTGGGTAAATCGGGTACCATATCGTGCCCTGGAACTGTTGCCCCCCCCAACATTTGTAGTTTTGGGGTGGGGATGCGGGGTTTGTCAACATTTAAAAAAGGTCTTAAAAGGACCAATGTATAACGTTTTAATGCAACACCATTTTGCATTATATATGAGGGACTCAAATCCTTTTGGGAAAATGTAATATAAAGGTAACTCACTGTCCTGTCCCCCTTACCCTTCAATGTTGTCCCATCAGGTACTGGGAAATCTTTTTAAGCATGTGAGACACTACAGTTTGTTAAAATGAGGTTGGGCCGGTATTGTCGATGTACCCGGGGAAGGGTTGTATTTTAAAATCATTGTAGGTGTATGCATTTGCATCATAGGGCATACCCATTTTGGGCTTATGTGAACTGAATCCCAAACTTTGGGGGATTTGGGGGTAGAACAATCACATTTTGGTATGAAAACATACCCGGGTTTCCTACATCTGTGTATCGGTTGAGGAGACACCATGTAACGACCATTTAAAGTCAGGCTATGTAGGTTGTGTATACTACCAGAATGCAGACCATTGACAGTTAGAAACTGTATCACCCACAGCATAGTGTCAAACCATGTCATACATACATGTGACCCCAGGTGAAACATATGTGTAGTACAATGCATACTAGCCACCAATAAGAACTACAATGTATGAATACTGTGTCAGATGGTGCATGTCACCCTTCCCATGTGTGCACTACGCACCTACATGCAGAGAATGCAACTCCACCTTGTTCACAAATGTACACCTGCAACTCTGTGCTGCAAACATCACACATGTACTGTCCACTCTCCAACACATGCAGGCACAGCTACACACAACAGCCATGTGGCACATGTGCAGACAATACACTTCGGGAATTAACACTGGTGTATACAAAACTACAATGACAATCATAGTGTTAATGCATCATGCCTGCTTGGATATACCCACAACAATATCATTACACTCTACTATTAACAACATGATAATATTACTACAGTGCTATGTAGCCACCCTGTGCATCAGCACCATGCTAGCCTGTTCCTGCATCAGTGTTACAGATGACAGGAGGTGGCACAGTTTCATCATATGCACAGTGTGTGTACTTGGTTTGCCAGTGTCTGCCATTGACACATCCAATCGACATGTATGTGTGTGTGTGTTAGTGAGGGACAACAGTACAACATGGGGCAATGTTGATGCGATGTGTGTGTATGTGTTAGCCCTAGGTGTTAGCATTATGTGTGTGTGTGTATGCATGCACATAGTTCCACCACATGGCTGCCATATACAGGAGTTTGTGGACAGCCGCAGACTGTACCTGCCAGGTCATACAGATCACTGTCTCTGGCCACGGACATGGTACCTGTGCCTGGCAGGGGTGCTACGGACAGTATCAGGTACTAGGCCAGACTGGGTACTGTCATCAGAGGCATTGGGTTGTTGACTGGACACATGTCCCTGCTGGGACTGGCCAGAGCCACGTGCACGTGGTCTTCTAGGACGGTCTAATGACAGCACAGACCCAGCATTGCTGGGGCTGGTACTGGCACTATGGGAGCGGCTGTGGCTTTGTTGCTGTCTGCGACGACTGCCAGCTGATGATGTTGCTGGCATACGTCCACGTCGACGCCTCAACCTTCCTGCACTGTCCTGGCTAATGGACATGTAGTTGTGGATGACATCTACTGTGTCCCCCCAATGTCTATCAATGACCTCGGTGAAATTACAGATGGCAGCCGCAACGTCATGCATAGTGTCATTCATAGCAGTGTGATGTGCTCTATGCTCCCTCAGACCCTGTCTGGTATACCGTTCCATATGTGCCTGTGCCTGCATTACAGCCCGGAACATAGCTGAGGTTGAAAGACCTCTGTGGGCATGTCTGACAGGGGCATTACGACCATGGATGCTCCCACGAGAACCCCTGGACATCTGCCTGTGTGGTACCATTTAAGGAATCTGGGCATGGCTGCTGTGAGGGGATGCATGTGCCAATGTTACCACACTATCCTGGTCAATGCCTACCATATGCTGTCTCTCAGCTAAGGACATTGGTGACAACGGATGTATCGGCAGGACGACTGTGCGCATAGATGGGGTTGAATGCTGCGTAGTGTCAATTGGCTGACCAACGACAGACCCTGTCACACCTCCCTGTGCCATTACACATGTATCATCATTATCACTATCTCCAGCAGTGGCTTCAGGTTCCCTGCTGCACCCAACCAGAGCAACATCAGAACCTGTGAGAGGAAGACAGGAAACACAGTTTACAATATGTACATGATGTTAGCACACCTGCACCCATGCACACATGCACACATGCACACATGCACACATGAACACATGCACACATGCACACATGCACACATGCATACATGAACACAACTACACTCCTCAGTACAGCAGATACAAACACACACACACCTCCAACACATACACAATAGTGTTTGAGGGTGGGTGACAGTATCACAAGGAAAATCATCACCTCACACATGTCAGCATGCAGATTATGTGTTGCACAAGAACATGCAGTGCAAGTGAAGACAGCCCTTGTTAATAACAGTATACGTGCACTTGATGCTTGTGTGTAGTTGTTCAGTGATTGTCTTCACCCTGGGACACAATGTGTACAAGGACAGAACAATGTTGTGCAAGTGTTACAAGCTCTGGGTGCATATATTTGCACACACACACACACACACACACACACACACACACACACACACACACACACACACACACACACACACACACACACACACACACAACATCACGGTGCTACGCAATAACTGCTATGTGTACTTCTGTGGTCAGTGTAACTGGATGTGGTGTAGTAACATGAGCCATGATCAACATGCATCTTGTGGTCAGTCAACAATAATAATGTGTGCCAAACAGGCAGCTAGCATGCTGTACCTGAAGTGCGGTAACATGACTACATCCACAGTTACACAGCCACTTGTTACATAGATGTGTAAGGTGGTCAATAGGGAGCATTGCCTAACATGAATGTATTATTTGTTCAAGACTGTTGCACAGAGACATGATAGGCCTCTACGCCTCAGGTATATTATGTGTGCTGCGTAGATGATAAGTGGGATACTGAAGGGTGGGCATACAGCAGGTGTCAGGATTGGACATGTGTAGCAGGCTAAGGTGTAGTGTCTATGCCAAACTTGTGTGTGTTGTGTACATGTGTATTTGGTATACTTATCCAATGTCCACTACTGTGTTGCCACACTTGTGTGTGATGCTCTGTGTATTGCATGTGAGTGAGGCAGCTACTGAGATTAATGGGATATGCATAGTCTCACAGCAAACATGCACAGCATGCATTATGCGTAGGTGTGTTACATGTGCACAGACTACACCTCCATATGACATGCACATGTCATTATCAATAGTATTGTTATTACACACTCACCAGCAT